>NC_143012.1:86807768-86963249 GCF_055824585.1 Amblyomma mixtum
CAATGTAACTGAAAACTTGCAAACTAAAGGAGTTAGAACAAAGAAACTTCTATGCTTTGTAATGCAAGCGAAACGTTTGTCCTGATAGTTATTTCCCACACAGTGAAATAAAAGAGCACAACTTTCTGTCGGCTGTGCCACGCATGCAGTCATTTCTGTGTACATGCTTTGATTTTGAATAACGTGAGTCGGCTGTGTCCGGGCGATGAATACAATTCCTGAGCTCCTTTGTCTGCAGATACGGCCTGTTCAGCAGCCTGACATTATCTGATGACCTTTACCCTTATTTTTCACTCACTTATAAATTCCAGAACTCTGGACGATGTTGGGAGCAAAATACACTTTTTTGTTTCGTTCACATAGCATTCGACGTTTCGTGGAACTGTGGCTTATGGAAAGGTGGACCTGGTGCAGGGCGCAAATTCACTGAGGCTTACTGATGGGTTGTTGTTAAAGCGTGTTTTAAAGATATGGCTGTTAGCAACAGGACCGAGGAGTACTGCATATATGGATAGTTTTTTTAAGGTGGGAGACTGTCTACGTGCTCTGATCTCCTTTCCCTCTATGCATCAAAAATGATAAAAATATATGGTATGTTTCTTTGTATAACGCCATTTATCATTCTCACTAAACAGCTGTGAAGAAACAGTCAAGCCACCTGACAGCCTAGAGCAAGAGATTCCTCTGACGATTCACAATGGGGCGAAAAATGTCACCACGTCACAAATGAGGCAAGTTCCGGTAATTAAATTATTTATGGAAAGACGGAGACTATCATAAGCTACCCTATGGTTTGTGCTTAAACCCAAACATGTAAGTAGTTTGCGCAGGAAAAATTTTTACAACCCAGAGAGATAAATAGGGAACACTGTGTGTGTGTGTGCGTGTGTGTGTGTGTGTGTGTGTGTGTGTCTCTGTGTGTGTTCGTGTGTGTGTGTGTGTGCGTGCGCGCGCGCGTGTGTGTGTCTGTGTGCGTGTGTGTGCGCGCGCGCGTGTGTGTGTCTGTGTGTGTGTTCGTGTGTATGTGTCTGTCTCTCTGTGTGTGTTCGTGTGTGTGTGTGTATGTGCATGCGCGCGCGTGTGTGTTCGTGTGTGTGTGTGTGTGTGCGTGTGTGTGTGCGTGTGTGTGTGTGTGTGTGTGTGTGTGTGTGTGTGTGTGTGTGTGTGTGTGTGTGTGTGTGTGTGTGTGTGTGTGTGTGTGTGTGTGTGTGTGTGTGTGTGCGTGCGTGCTCGTGTGCGTGTGTGTGTGTGTGTGTGTGTGTGTGCGCGCGCGCGCGCGTGCATGTGTTCGAATTTTGCCTAACTGCGCAAATCGACCGCCACATTGTTTTCAAACTCCTTTCTGTTCAGAGTGAGACGCACGGAGATGGGTGCCCTTTTCCGGGACCTGATGTGGGGTGGCGCTGGGCGTGTGACGTGTAGGCCTAGCAGGTGCCATGGAGTCACCACTCAAAAGCAACAGCTGCGCAACGACGCAGTCGCAATAAAGGCAGCAGCTGGAATCCCCGCATATATGTCTCACACCCCTCAGATACGTCGGCTCTGCATGTTGGTCAGCTCCTCCAGTGTCCATCGGCCATTTTTGCAGAATGTCAACACAGCTTCAGGGAGTGAGGCAAAGCTTCAATGTATACTCTTTTTTTCATGTAGGTTACTACCTTTCACTTCGAAAAATGACATTGTTAGCGCTTAATAGAGACAAAGAATTGGCAGTGGTTTAGCTCTGGTTAAACCTGGAGGATTACGAAAGCAACGAGGAGAGAGAGAGAGAGGCAATGGAGAGCGCGCGGCAGCGGCGGCGGCCCCGGCACGCTAGCTATGCGCCGCTACTGCGCATGCGCAACTGGCGAGCGCGGCGGCGGCACCTCTGAGTCCCCCGCGCAGCGACGGCGGCGGCGCGCCAGCTGTGCGCCTTGTGACGTCACTGCTCCTCGCGTATGCGCAGTATCGCCTTTCGTCAGTTCCTCGAAATGGCTTGGCTTCTCGCTTAGTGTTGCCTTCGCAACAAAAACGGCATCTGTTATCTCAGCGCCCCGCCATGATGCAAAAGAATGAAACAAGCGATGTTGATGATTGATTCATGGCAGTACCTCTGCAGGAGAAAGCATTGGTTGGGAAAGCAGCGCGCATCATATGCGCTTGGAGTGAGGCTATTCGCAGCAGAAGACAGTCGAACTTTGGTGAGTGTTTCAGCTCTGTCAACATATGTTGCCGCCACGCTAACACAATGCACTTTATACGGAGCGCAGTAATCATGGACGGACCGTAGCTGTGCCCCTCGCTGAGATCAGCACAGCGGCCAGAAAATGCAACGAACCAGCAAGGAACACACCTGCCTGTGCAAACTACTTCCTTGAGGCGATCACCTGCATGAGGTACGATTGATTAGTTTCCCTATAGCAAAACTCTTTTAGCATATTTAATCTTTGCCGCATGCATATTTCACGGTGTCTAATTAGAGCCAACCAGTTTTAAATGTTGTATTCACGATTACGCATTAAGTCGCGTGTTATTCTCGGCCTTACAGTCGGTAAAAGCAAGGCCGAATTCAGCTTAGTCTCTCTCTTGTCACTCAATGTGGTGTTTTGGCAGAGGTTGTCGGTATAAATGTAGAATAGCTCTGTTGTATGATGGAGGCATACTCCTATTACACAAACGCCCTAAGGCTTGCTTTAATTCTACAAAAAGATGATTCGAAAGTTTATTTATTTGATAGCTGGCATTCTGTTACTTTCAAATAATTCATTAGGGCAACTGTTAATAGTATTAAAGCAACGTTGAACTGTATGCAGTGAAGGTACATGCTCGCTGCTAGAAAAAGTGCTGCATATACGCAACATTCGTTGCATAGAATAGGTTGCACGGAGATGCACCGAATATGATCAGTCTTGATGCATTGCTTTTGTACAATACGATGACGCATTTTATTATATATGAACCCTCTGCACATCCTGTAAGCAATGCGTATAACCAGTGCTTGGAGCAGCGCAACGCGTAGGTGGCAGAAAATAGCAACAGAGACTTAACAGCGACTAAGTCCTCCAGAGAAAGTCTCACAGAGCACAATCATAAAATGGGTCAAGTAAGAGCAGACGATATTTTCAATCAGATTTTGAAGACTGACCAAAAACAGCCAGCGACAACAAGCGATGGAGGACACTTAAAGAACATAATATTGTATGATGAAAGTGGCTTTCGATCCGATTTTTTGCCGAGACCGCACAGCGAATGCGCGCCTCTTCTCCTCCAACCGCCAACTCCCACTACGCATGCGCAGTTCATGTTAGTTAGAGGCGCATGCGACAGATGGCAGCAGTTGTCAAGCACACGCCACATTGCAGGCACACCTGGATCCTCGTGGAACCATATCGAGCATGCGTCTCCCGCCAGCGTTTGCTTTCAACCAGTAGCAGGTGGTTCGCCATAACCGGGTGCGGATACGTATAAGTTTCTCTGCTTCTCTGTTGTCTAATTTCGGGTCTGGCGGGGGTACCAGTCTACGCTCCAATCTATAATGCTCCGTGATCTCCCCATATTTTAGCATGCACGCATCCATCCATCCATCCATCCATCTACCAGTGGCATACAAATTTTCGCCTGTTTACGGAGGGCACAGATCTTGTGAAAAAGGCGGATTAAGCAGATTGCAAAGTATGCTCGATGACCTATACAAGGTGCAAGGTGCAAGGTTAGGCTTAGAAATGCTTTTTAACACCGTGATAAACAAGAACTAAGCAAGAAACACGCACACAGACGAAGCGCCTAGTGCTCGTTTTTCGCGGTGTTCGAAATACGAAACGTTCACCAGCTCGCCCTGTTTTCCGTGCTACTTAGAAGTGAAATGAAAGAAAACTCTGGAAATGCTTAAAAGCAAGAGAGGCCACTCTAGGCTGGCATATTCAGGGGGCGGGAGACGTGCATACCAGGGTCAAGTGGCTACCATAGAATCAGATCATAAGAAATAAGTAAGCGGAGAATAATGCAATCCAATATATTTCCAAGGGCCTCGTTTATGAACCACGGCCTGCTATTACTATTATAGGGTCAGGTGTCTTACATAGATTATGATAATCCCACCTAGTATTGACAGGTGGCGCATAGCTGACGACGACGAAGTAGGGCTCGCGCCGTGAGGAATCTTCACGATTATATAAATTTATCTGGTAGATTCCTCTGCTAGAATGTGAATTCGCAACTTTTCCTTCTCCGTATTTTTTGTTTTGTACAAATTCTATCTCTGCGTCCCAAAATTTTAAATTTAAATATACTCCATTCCCTGTACATCAGTGCCTTTGTATCCGCTATGCACCCTGGCCAATCACCCGCCGTGGGTATGTGCCATTCAGCCTGAGGACATCATCATCATCATCATCATAATCATTTAATCTGTCGGCTTTGCTGCCTCAGCTTGCCTGGCCTTGTCTTTCTTCCCGCCTGCCTGGTATTAAAGCACCCATCGTCAACAAGTACGTTACAGTCTGGTGGATGCGCGGGGTGCCCGTTAGCCCATGCAAGAGGCCCCTCCAGGCAGCCGTCACGCCAGCCCTGTACCGCTTGACACCCCTGTACGTCGCTTCAGTCGGAGGATCCAGGGACTGCCTGCGGATGTTGGACCATTAGTGAGCGGCGCCATCGCGACAGCCGCACCTCCTTCTCTGCAAACCGCCGGTACACCTACACCTACACCTTGCAGACTCCGCGGATACCCAAGACGTTCCATGGGGAATTTTTTGAGGATGTGGAGGACTGGCTCCTTCACTTTGAACGCGTATCTGCGTTTAACCAATGGGACGACGCAGCTAAACTCCGGAATGTTTACTTCAGCCTCGAGGATGGTGCTCGCACCTGGTTTGAAAACCGGGAGGACGGTTTAATCTCGTGGCATGAGTTCCGTCGTCGGTTGTTGGAGGCGTACACTAGTGTAGATCGTTCCGAACGAGCTGAGCGTACACTACAATCCCGCATCCAGCTGCCGAACGAAAGCGTCAGCCGCCCCACCTACGCCGCCCCACCAAAACTACAGCCGCCCCACCTACGCCGAAGTTGCGAGGCGCCAGGCTGCCGCTTCGCCACCGCTGTTTCCAGTAATGCCTCCTGTGCCGCTGTCCTCAGTACCACCAGTGCCGTATTTCGACGATCGCCGAGCGCACTTGCGGAAGGCTCATGTCTGGCGCACACCTGACAACCGGCTTCTCTGCTGTCACTGCGGAGAACCAGGCCACCTCTACCGCAATTGCTCTTATCGACGGGCCGGTCTGCAGAGCTTTCGAGCTGATTCGCCCAGACCCCGGTTTAGCCACCGGCCCCCTGCCATTGACGACTTCCTCGCGGAACAGCGAATTTCAGCCCGTGCGCCGCATCAGCCGCGCTCATCTTCTCCAAGGCGCTCTTCCTCGAACCCGAGCAGCTCCTCGCGAGCGGCACAGGGTCGCTCGCCCAGCCCTCGCCGGGAAAACTGAGATCATCAGCGACCTTCGGGAGCGAGGTCACTGGCAGTCGCTGCGCTGAAGACCTCCCGCCGCCGCCGCTACGCTTCGACCGTGAGCAGATGGCACCGTCATCCGACCTAGACATCCCCGTTTCTTTGGACATACCTGTTCTTCTCGACGGCCGTAGAGTCAGTGCATTAGTGGACACCGGGGCCGACTATTTAATTATGATAGATAAATTGGCGACTCTTCCGCAAAAGTGCTTATGCCTTGTTCTGTGGTGCATCTTCGCACTGCCGGTAGTCATCTCGTTACCCCAAACGCTATTTGCACGGCTCGCGTTCAGATTCACGGATCTACGTTCGTCGTCAGTTGTGTAGTTCTCTGCAATTGCTCCCGCGATCTCATTATCGCCATTGACCTTCTGCAGGAGTATGGTGCTGTCATCGACCTCCGCTTAAGAACCGTCACCTTTTCGACCAGTAAAGCGACCCACCTCGCCAACTGTTGCCACCGCAGTGCCGCCCTTCGTGTTTCTGCAGTCAGTGTCACGTTGCCGCCACGGAGCAGTGTTTTGGTTGAAGTCACCTGCAACGACTTGCATGACGCAGAAGCAGTCACTCCTGCTTACTCAAGGCATCTGCGCCGCTCGCAGCCTAATAACGCTTCGTGGTGGCCGGTCTGCAGTCCTGGTCACTAATTTTTTGTAATGAGTACCGGTACCTTTTTTGCAGGAACTCCTATCGCTTCTGCCGAGCCTGTTATCGATATTCCTGTTTGTTTTGCGTCCGAGGCAGCCGGTACTGGCGAACCCTCCCTTGCAAACGTCGACATAAACTGCCACCTGTCTCGGGAGCAGCGACTGGCCTTGGAGCAACTACTGCTGGAATACAAGCCGTGCTTCGCTTTCGCCTCGAAGGTTCGTCAAACACCCATCACGCAGCACCGCATCATCACCTATGACGACGCTCGCCCTATACGACAGCAGCCTTACCGTGTTTCTGCTAAAGAACGTGCAGTTATTCAAACTCAGGTTCAGGAAATGCTTGACGATGGCGTTGTTCAACCTTCCCAAAGCCCGTGGTCTTCGCCTGTAGTCCTCGTTAGGAAGAAGGACGGCACTCTCCGGTTTTGTCTCGACTATCGCAAACTGAACAGTGTGACCAAAAAGGACGTCTACCCGTTGCCGCGCATTGACGACTCACTGGATAGATTGCGGCGCGCTAAGTACTTCTCATCCATTGACTTGAAGAGCGGCTATTAGCAAATTGAAGTAGACGGACGGGACCGCGAAAAAACCGCTTTTGTGACTCTAGATGGCCTCTATGAATTCAAAGTGCTTCCTATCGGTTTGAGCCCCGCCCCGGCTACGTTACAAAGGGTGATGGACACCGTCCTCACAGGCCTCAAGTGGCAAAGCTGTCTTGTTTACTTGGACGATGTCGTCGTTTTTCCGGAAACATCTGATCAACATCTCCAGCGCCTGCGGGCTGTCCTCGAAGCTCTCCGCTTGGCTGCCCTTACCCTGAAGCACCAGAAGTGTCATTTCGGTTACGAAGAGCTCAAATTTCTGGGTCACGTTGTGAGCGCTGAGGGAGTGCGGCCGGACCCCGAAAATACTGCCGCCGGCGCACGTTTTCCCGTTCCAACCGACAAGAAAGCTGTCCAGCGCTTCCTGGGTGTCTGTGCATATTATCGGCGCTTTATTGCGGACCCTTCCACAATTGCCGAGCCGTTGACGCGCCTCACCAGGAATACCGCCTCTTTTGTCTGGACCACTGAGCAACAGATCGCTTTCTCTACGCTCCGAAAGCGCCTTCAAACACCTTCTGTTCTTGCGCACTTAGGCGAAGATGCCGATACCGAGGTCCACACCGACGACAGTAACATCGGTCTTGGCGCTGTCCTCGTTCAACACCAAGAGGGCGTTGAGAGGGTTATCGCCTATGCTAGCCGTACTCTCTCCCGCGCCGAGAGCAATTGCTCCACGTCTGAAAAAGAATGTCTTGCGGTCGTGTTTGCCACCATGAAGTTTTGCCCTTATCTACACGACCGCCCATTCAAAGTCGTAACCGATCACAACTGCCTATGCTGGCTGGCAAATTTGCGAGACCCATCCGGACGCCTGGCACGCTGGAGCTTACGGCTCCAGGAATTTGACATCACCCTCGTCTACAAGTCTGGCCGCAGACACGAAGACACCGACACACTGTCGCGTGCACCAATTGATCTGGCGACGCAGCATCCGATGACGACAGCGGCTTCCTTGGTACTCTCACCTTCTCCGACCTATTGACCCGGCAGAGGGCGGACTCGGACCTTGGCCCTCTCAATGACGCCCTCGAAGGTAGCAATACGGCTATACCTCGCCACTTCTCTCGACGTCTTGGCTCCTTCTGTTTGTGGCAAGGTCTCTTGTACAAGAACTCGAGAGGCAACGATAGACCTTACCTTCTCGTGATTCCAGCCGATCACCGAGCTGACGTTCTTTTCGCCTGCCGCGATGAGCCCACGTCTGGCCACTTGGGCTTTTCACGTACGCTCGCCAGAGTGAGGAACATGTACTTCTTGCACGGACTTTCTGCTGCTGTCAAACGCTACGTTAAAAGCTGCCGAGAATGCTAGCGCCGGAAAACGCCACCACTTAAGCCGGCGGGTTTTCTCAAGCCCGTTACAGCCCGACGCGCTCCGTTCGGCGAAATCGGCATGGACCTCCTCGGCCCTTTCCCCTTGTCGCAGGGCGGCAATAAGTGGATCATAGTTGCTACCGACTATTTGACTCGCTACGCCGAGACCAAGGCGACCCTTGTCGCACAGCTTCCGAAGTCGCGGAGTCTTTTATGCACAACGTCGTCTTGCGACATGGCGCCCCTTCGAACGTGATTACAGACAGAGGGACGGCGTTTACAGCGCCGCTAATCGACCACATCTTTCGGCTGAGCTGCACAACGCACCGCAAGACCACCGCCTACCATCCGCAGAGCAATGGCTTGACTGAACGATTGAACAGGACCCTTGCGGACATGTTGTCCATGTACGTAGATGTCCAACACAAAACCTGGGATGAGGTCCTGCCGTATGTCACCTTCGCCTACAACACAGCCCTGCAGGAAACTACGCGCTTTACTCCGTTTCACCTTGTGTACGTACGTGAAGTCCAGAGCATGCTTGATGCCATACTCCCGTGCCCAGAAGATGACCAACTCGACCCAGACGCTCAACAATTTGCCCAACGTGCTGAAGAAGCCCGTCAGCTGGCCCGCGAGCACATAGGGCAACAGCAGAGCACCGACGCGCACCGTTACAACATTCGCCACCGATTGGTTGACTACAAACCCGGTGACCAAGTCTGCGTGTGGACTCCTGTCCGTCGCCAAGACTTTTGTGAGAAACTGCTCCGCCACTATTTGGGTCCTTACAGAGTGGTACGGCGTGTGAGTGAAGTTAACTATGAAGCGGACAGCCCAGCTCTGACATTGTGCACGTTGTGCGGCTTAAGCAGTACTATATACCCGGTGACGCAGACGCGTTGATTGCCTTGGAACGCTTTAGTTGCGGATCTTTGCTCGCTTTTTGTTTATTTTTTTCTTACGTTGACAGCGCTCTTCTTTTTCGTAATGGGGGAATAATGCCACCTAGTATTGCCAGGTGGCGCTTAGCTGACGACGACGAAAGGTTAGGAGACATTAATCTTTCCCTTAATGTCAATAAATGTGCTTTATTGTTTTTTCCGCTCTCTCGTCCAGTTAATATATCTATTGTTTACCGGAACCATGTAATTCCTCAAGTGCAAAGTATCAAATACCTCGGAGTAATTTATGATCCTTCTCTTTCCTGGGGGGCCCATATCGAGCAGATCACTGCGAAAGGAGTCTGAGCAGTCGGTATGCTGCGCAGGCTGATCAGTGTTCGTTCTGGCATGAGAAGGCACTCACTTCTTATGATTATAGAATGTACGTCCGTCCAGTCTTAGAGTTCGGCTGTGTTTCATTCTCTGGTGCGCCAGCGTATAAACTTCGCCCCTTGATTCTCTTGGAGCGGCAGGCGTTGCGCCTTTGTTTGGGCCTTCCAAAATTTGTGGCGAATTCCGTTTTCTACCTGGAAGCGCGTATTCCATCATTGGCTTCAAGATTTCGGCTCTTAACGGTGAAAACGTTTGTAAAAATGTGCGATTCCTCGCTTCATGCCTCCAATTTGATCTTCCTTCGTCATCCTCGGCCATTTTTCAACGAAACCTGGTCTCGTTTCCCTATCCCTCAGATATGTTTTGTGCAATTCCTCCTTGACCCCTTAAACGTCCGCATTTCGGACATCCGTCCGGTATGCGCCAACTCTTCATCTATTCAGATTGTCTTCGATGACATCATTCCAAAACATGCAAAGTTAATGCCTTTTCATTAGCTCAGCGGTTTATTGCAGGATTACTTGCTGTGCTTTAGATCTCATGTGCTCATAGCGACAGACGCCTCACAGTGTGAAGAAAAGGCCGGTGTTGGCATTTTCTCCATCTCCCTTGACTGGTCATTCTCACTCCGCCTTCCCGACTACACCGCTATTTATTTGGCCGAATTTCTAGCAGTAGTCTTGGCGTTGCGCAAATTAAACAGCTCTTTGTCTTCTGTCATAATTATGACGAATTCATTATTGTTGTGTTCCTCTCTCACCGCGCCTACAACATCTCAGGCACTTCGCTTACTCAAATGCTTGACTCTACCCCACGTGCGTTCATTACGGTTGGTCTGGGTGCCTGGGCACAGAGGAATCCATTTGAATGAGGTTGCTGATACCCTGGCGAAGGCATCTCTTCAAGGCCCAGTCGTATCTGTGCTTCCACCCAGCGCATATATTACGGCGGCCAGGTTTCGCAGGTATCTGCACTTGAAGGAATTCGCAGCATCAGCTCTGACCTCCTCTCCGGAATTCCGGCATCTCCTTTACCCGTGGTGCAGTAAAGGATGGCGATCACGCAAGCTTGAGGTTTCCTTCACGCGTCTACGTTGTCGCGTGCCTCACTTAAACTTCTACCTTTATAGATCTGGTATGGCGGTCTCCCTATTGTGCCCGTTCTGCGGAGAACCCGAAACGATAGATCATTTCTTGTTGACCTGCCGCCGTTTCTCCTCTTTACGGAGCCGCCTACCTCCTGATGTTTATCTGTAAATAAATGTTTTCCACCACCACCACCACTAGAGCATCCGCTGCGACAGCTAGGTGTAAGTCTGTCAGCTGGGGTTGCTCTCTCTCTTGGGGCTTCCTTCCTTGGGCACAGTAACTGGAATGTGCTCTCCGCCATGCAAAACTTCCTTACAGACACTAAACGGCTGCCGTCTTAAGCTCTGCTCTTTCTCATGATCAATATTTCTCTGCAACGAAAGCTTTCCGAAACATGGAATATTTAGCCCCGTTCTCTATTTCAGTCACCGATCTCACAGTATTTGTTTAGCTTATTTCAATTACACATCTGAATTTCTTTCATTTATTTTCTAATTACTATTATTATCATTATTATTTTATTTTCCCCATCATTATTTTCTTGCTTAACATTTTGAGCACCTATCAGTTGCCGCCTGTGTCTTGACCAATCCCCCGCAGTGGGCACGCGCCATTACTTAGAGGACAACAACAACAATCTGTCGCCTTTGCTCCCTCAGCTTGCCTGGCCTTGTCTGCCTTCCCGCCTGCCTGGTATTAAAGCACCCATCATCAACAAGTACGTCACAGTACTTTATGCTAAGGGCATTGAGATAAGGGGCTTAAACTTGAAGCCAACTGTAAATATCGAAAGGAGAGTATTATTTTTCCTTAAGCGGATACCACGTGGGTTTTGGTTCTATTACAGCGGAAAACTTTAATGCCTCATCGTTGTAAGCTGTAGTTGTCGACAGAAATGTCACGGTTTTCAATTGGTCGAAATGGTTGGGACGTCACAGCCCGCGAATTTCAAACGGGGCCAATTGCACTTTGGCTAGTAACCATGCAACCAATTAAAGGGATCGTTTAGTGATGCTCCAAGTAAGTGGGACTGAGTTTAGTTAATTGCTTCATAAACCAATTAGCCTAATTAACATTTCTACTCAGGCCAGATAAATAAATAAAACCGAGCCCGAAATTGGTCGAATTGGGGAATCGAACCAGGGTCTCCGGAGTGCGAGACGAGCACGCAACCACTCCGCCATGCCAGCTCGACGCTTTGGAATGAACAAAGGCCCATCTAGTGAATAGGGTGTCTTCGTTCACTCCCATCTTCCTCCTTTCCCGTTATGGCGAGGTTCAGGTGTCCACCGAGGTATGCGAGACACATTTTCTTTCCTCAAAGACCAGTTTACCGACGAGCAAGGCTTAGAGCCGAACGGGCGATGGCGTTCCGTGGACTCCCTGGAAGCGTTCCTAGACGCTGTCGCGTTCGAGGCGAAGCTTAACACCTTAAACCACACATCAGGGACACAAGCAGCAACACCGCGCTCAAGGCTCTCGCTTCACCGCACTTTAGGTGAACCGTGCGCGCCGCCGGAGCAGATCGCGGCGGCCACCGGTCAACAAAGTGTCCCCCTGAATTTTTTTTTTTTTTTTTGCGAGTTCAGTTACCTTCTCTCCGCATTGCTAAGATCTTCGAGAGCTGAGTAAAGTGCTACAATGAAAACATTTACGGTCTAAGATTTTCTACAGAGAAAGAAAGGGGATCTCAAGTTATAACACATTGTCTTGATAACCTTTCAAGATTTTGTAATTAATTTCTTTGCTTGCAAAAAAAATGAATTTTTGCGCTAAATGCAGTCAATTTGCTTTTCACACTGAAGACAATGACAATTAAATGATACGGAGGAGTGAAGTTCCTAAGTATTACAGTGAGTAGAGGAAGTGTTACAATAGCCCATTTAATTCCCGTGTAATATGCTAAAAACTGTGCCGGTTTATATTGCCGATGACACGAAATTTAATGTAAGAGATATGTGAATAAATGAATTTCCGACTGCTAGTAATCACTTTTTTATGCGCGTGAAAGTTTGGCAGTTAGGTATGGTGAAATTCGAGTGAGAATTTTCGCAATATTATCTTTTTTTCATTTCCATTATTCCATATTTACTGTAAAATGGAATGCCTTAGAGAGCTTCACGACTCTCTAAATATCCAAAGAGCCATTAGCTATAGGGTACCGCGTTATAATTTCAAACAATCGTTCCTAAAGTGTAACTTTTATAAGCTAGAAAATACCTCGAAACCAAGTGTAAAAACGAAACCTTACGTTCGCAGGTCCTTCCTGGTGGCGCAATTAGCGACCGGAGATGACTCTCCAGCGGACGTTACGATGGAGGCTACTTCTGTGTGCTGCAACCTGCTTTTCCGTCTCCGTCGTGTTTCTGTGGTACTTCCCTGCGTGCAACTTCAGGCGTTTCTTCAAAACTGGCCTGATAGGTGCGAGCTACTATATTTCAGTAGCCACACGCAAAAGAAATGAACGCTTTTCAGGTAGAAACAGTTCAGAAGCAGACGCTGCAGTAAGTTTCTCTCCGGAACATTTCCGTGTGGAGGATACTGGAGACCCGTACGCCTTCCGTTACATTCTAAACAAGCCTACTCTGTGTTCTGGCCCTCGAGACACAACACTCGTTCTAATTGTGGTTATCACCAGTTCCACTAACTATGCGCAGCGAAACGCTATCCGCAGTACATGGGGTAAAGCCGCCCGCCAGCGCGGCTACAAGGTTGTCTTTCTCCTGGGCAGACCACCGTTGAAGTCGCTCCAGAGCGACATCATTTCCGAGGACTCCCACTACGGGGACATCCTTCAGGCCAACTTCACAGATTCCTACCGCAATCTGACTCTGAAGTCAATAACTGTGGTCCGCTGGGCGAGTGTCTACTGTCCAAAAGCCAGTATAGTGCTCAAGATCGACGACGACATGCTGCTGAACGTATGGGGTTTCGCGTCTCGTGTGCGAGAGTTGCAAGGCGTGAAGAGGACCCTGTGGGGTTTGTTGTACGAGAAGTCGGAACCGCATAGGAACCCCAGCAGCAAGTGGTACGTATCCGCAACTGAGTACCCGAACACGACGTACCCGGACTTCCTTGCCGGACCGGCGTATATCCTGTCCGGGGACAGTGTCCCGCTGCTGGCACAGGGCAGCTCACGTGCGCCATTTATGCACCTAGAAGACGTGTTCCTCACCGGCATAGTGGCCGAGAAGGCGGGCGTAAGAAGAGTGCGTGATGAAGGAATCTTGAACTATCGGACGTCCTTCACGCCCTGTGAGGGACCAAGGATTTTGACAAGCCACGGTTACACGCCGGATGAATTGAATAAGGCGTGGGACAATTTGGTTGCGAACGCCGGGGCGCACAATTGTTCCGATGGCTAGTATATAAGCAGAGGTGCCAGAAACTCTATCCAGATTGTGACAACTGTGCCTCGATAGAAACCGTAAAACATATCCTACTTGAGTGCCCTGCGTATGCTAACGAGCGTGCGTACGTACTATGAACATTGCATGCAGAAGCTCTGCCCAGTGCCCATAACAATGGACAAAGTTTTAGGTCCCTTAGCCTGCTTCAGGCAACAGAGACTTGCAATGAACTTTCTTTTTACATATTTAAAAGACATTGGACATCTCGATAAGCTCTAAATTCACTTGCACGTTACCTTCATGCATTCTTCATGCAGTGAACTTCGTCAGCCCATTTGTCGAACTATGCACTCCATCATTCCATAGGTTACATCAATACTCGCCATTGCATCCTTAGTACCCATTTCATGGACGCATTTTATCTTTGTTTTTTTTTTCTTCTTTTACCTCTTCCACATTGCTCTCCTTCTGTCTTTATCTCCCAAATTACCCTCCCTGCGCAGAGTAGCATGCCAGCGTGATTTAAACGACGGCTAAATTCTCTGCATTTCATTAAAGAGTCTCTCTCTCTCTATAGCGACCACAGCTAACGGTCCAGTACGAGCAGCGGCTAGTCGTTAGGTGCGCGCATAAGGATAGATGCAACGCAAGCGAAAGGTAGGCAACCACATTAGAATGGACATTCGCTTATTATTTGCGTCTAAGGTGTACAGCTTGCCTTTTACACTATAGTAACGTCGCCTTCGTGTAAAGCGCTCGAGTGACGCAGTGACCTGCTGGCGGAGCAACATCTTTCGTGGTATGTGAGGTAGCGCAAAACGGGACAAGGGACAGAGAGAGATGCGCACAACACAGGCACTGTGTGCGTCTTTCTCTGCCCCTTGTCCCGTTTTGCCCTACCTCACATACCATGGATGACTGTTACCCCGACTCGCTAAAGTTTCTACCCTTGTGAATCACATCCCTTCCTTACATGCGGTGCACGTGAGGTGACGAGAGGCGCAGCAGAAGTACAGCCGCATTAACGTGATAACCAGATAAATGCGAAACTTTTCTTCAAATAATGCAGTATATGCTTTGCATTAAACTGTCATGGCCGTTTAGGCGTCCACGGTGGCTGCGCCGCTCGCCGAATCTTTCAGCTTTTAACTTCTGTCTACTTGTGTTTGTGTACTTCAGCGCGTGGCTAAACAGTGACGACACGTAGATCATCTGTAAAAGAAATGCGCACAGCGCCACCGGTGAAACAGGCGATGGAAATCGCCATTCAGTATTTCCTGCATTGCATTTAATTCTAGAGGATATTCTCAGAAACCAACAGGCTGCATGTTTTCTCGATTATACGAGCGCAGTCCAAGAAAAAAAAAATTGGCAGAGACACTAAAGACGGCTTACGTGTGGGAATACGAAAGAATTACTCTTTCTGGATGCATTGATTGCGTGTAATGTTTCTATATGTAATAAAGTTCTTTTCTACGAGTTTATGTCTGCGCGTATTGGTTGCGCACGAGACCGCAAACGCTCGGATACTCTCCCTGCACGGTGATGAGGTTGGCCGAGTTGCAACAGTTAGACGTTTAGTTGCGGTTCTTGCGCCATGTTTGACACCGCCCACACACACATACACACGGGAATGACACCACTCGGAAAGCGATACGAAGAACGGTTTGATCACAGTTTTCAATCAATCACCTTTATTTCCTTTGAGGAGGAGCACGGGACTAAAAGCTCCGAGAGCTTGACGAGGTCCCGACCCCTTACTAGTCAGCAAGCAGCAAAGTGACGGCCAGTCATACATCAAAGTTACAAAATAGACAAGTATCAAGGAGTATGCAACAATACACGCAGAAAGTGGCAAACACCAAAGAAACACAAACAAAAATGCCGTTGCAAATAACAGTATAAACAGAAGCTGTCGCGAACAAAATGGAATTCTTATTTTAGTCCTGAAAAAAAAACAAGCTGGCAAAAGCGTTTGACGATATCGTTTTGGTTGCAGGTAGGATCAAACTCCACTCGGTATAGTAAATTTAGCAGTGAGGGTAACGTGTAAGATAAAGATTGTTCATCATAGGATGTACTAGAGGTGGGCACGGACCACATTTCTTTGTATCTGGTTTGACGATCGCTTGTATTCACCTGTAGTCTTGCAAGACCAATTGCATAATCCATATGATATTTAAAGATAGCTTTATAGCGTACAATCAACCTATAATTTTATAAACAAAACACAGGAAGAATGTCGTACCATGAAAAAAGAGGGTTCGTGGAGAAAGTATAAAGTACATCAGCAATATAACGCACGGCTCTTTTCTGCAGCAAATGTAGCCTGCGCAAATTGGTCACACCAATTCTGACATTTCTGACGAAAGTGCGAAGAACTGGTTCCACGTGGAGGTCGGCCTCTGCCGAGTATATATAGACGAACGGCAAGTATACGATTGCAATAAGTGGTGGTGCTCGGCTTCCCGGGTGCGTCATACGGCCGCTGGATTACGTCACACTATATTTAAGGCGGAAGCCTTTAATGCCTCATCGTTGTAAGCAGGAGTTATCGACAGAAATGTCACGCTTTTCAATTGGTCGAAACGGTCGTCACGTCATAGTGCGCGAATCTCAAACGGGGCCAATTGTACTTTGGCTTGCAACCATGCAACCAATTAAAGGGATGGTATAGTAATGCTCCAAGTAAGTGGGACTGAGTTTAGTCAATTTTTAATTAACCAGTTATCCTAATTAACCTTTCTAGTCGGGCCAGGTATATAAATAAAACCGACTAGGAAATTGGTCGAGTTCGGGAATCGAACCAGGGCCTCCGGAGTGCGAGACGAGCACGCTAACCACTCCGCCATGCAAGCTCGATGGATTGGAATGGACAAAGGCGCGTCTAGTGAATACGGTGTCTTAGATCACTCCCATCTCCCTCCCTTCCCTTCCGGCGAGGTTTAGGTGTACACCGAGATATGCCAGAGAGAGGTACATATCCTTTCCCTCAAATACCAATTTACCGTCCAGCAAGGCGTAGAGCCGAACGGGCGATTGCATTCTGTGGACTCCCTGGCAGCGTTGCACTCTCAGAGGCGAAGCTTAACATCTTAACCACAGATCAGGGACACGAACAGCAACACCGCGCTTAAAGGGAGACTGAAGCGCTTTTTTTGAAAATCAGGCTGGCAGCAGCGTCTTACAGTTTTTCATGCTGTATGCTCGAATATCGCATCCAAATAAGGCAAAAACAAGCGCGAATTGCCTTTTTTAGCAGAAAAAATTACGAGGAACTTTAGCGGCTAAAGTGCTGAAAGGCGAAAGCCTGAGTGCTGCATTCTGCTACACGATTGTTCGCTTCACATTTTGTTGGTGCATTAATTAACTGCCAATTAATGACGCTTAAGCTTCGCCTTTAGGAGTGGAACGCGACAGCGTGTTGTAGCGCTGCCACGGAGTCCATTGAACGCCACCACCCGTTCGGCGCGATGCCTTGCCGTTTGAACGCAACGGTTTTTGAGGAAAGTAAATGGCGCAGTAATTCTCTGTCATCTCGGTGGACACCTGAACCGCACCGTAGAGGAAGGAAGGAAGTGGGAGTGAAAGAAGAAAGACAAAGATGGCCTGTAATGAAGAAAATGAAAATTGTATTTGAGGAAAGAAAATTACGCAGTAACTATCTCACATATCTCGGTGCACACCCGTCAAAATTCAGGGGGTGGGGGGTGCACTTTTTTGACCTAAAGTGCGGTCACTGATGTGTGGCTAAGATGGTAAGCTTCGCCTCTAAGAGTGGAACGCGAGAGTGTCTTGCAACGCTGCCAGGGAGTCCATAGAACGCCATCGCCTATTCGGTTCTACGCCTCACTCGTCGGTAAATTGGTTTTTTGAGGAAAGGATATGTATTTCTCTCTCACATCTCGGTGGACAGCTAAACCTCGTCGGAAGGGAAGGGAGGAGGATGGCAGTGAGCGAAGACACCGTATTCACTAGACGCGCCTTTGTTCATTCCAAACCATCGAGCTGGCATGGCGGAGTGGATAGCATGCTCGTCTCGCACTCCGAAGACCGGGGTTCGATTCCCAAGCTCGGACAATTTCTTACTCGGTTTTATTTATTTATCTGGCCTGACTAGAAAGGTTAATTGGACTGATTGGTTAAGTAAGCAATTAACTAAACTCAAACTTACTTGGAGCATCACTATACGATCCCTTTAATTGATTGCATGGTTAGTAGCCGAAGTACAATTGGTCCCGTTTGAAATTCGCGCACTGTGACGTTACGACCGTTTCGACCAACTGAAAAGCGTGACATTTCTTGTCGACAGCTCCTGCTTACAACGATGAGGCATTAAAGGCTTCCGCCTTAAAAGGATACTACAGTTTGTTCATTCCACGTATCACCTGAAAGCAAAAAAGACACGAGCAAAAAATTCTACGCCTAGCACAAGGATACGCCAGCGTGAAAGACGCGTATGCAGACCATGCGTAAAAGGTGCCAGCACAGCCTCGGCTGGTATTCTCGGAAAGGAAAGGGTGCGAACAATACTCAAGTCAATTGCCACCACCGGACGCGTCCTGGCTCGCCCGAAAGAGCGTCATCCTAAAGAAAAGGCAGCGCTGTGTCAGTACCCGGCGTAGGTTGGGGCAAGAAAGTATTAAGGCGGAAGCCTTTAATGTCTCATCGTTGTAAGCAGCAGTTGTCGACAGAAAATGTCACGCTTTTCAATTGGTGGAAACGGTCGTGACGTCACAGTGCGCGAATTTCAAACGGAGCCAATTGCACTTTGGCTAGTAACCATAAAACCAATTGAAGGGATCGCATAGTGATGCTCCAAGTAAGTGGGACTGAGCTTAGTTAATTGCTTAATTACCAATTAGCCTAATTAGCTTTACTAGTCAGGCCATATAAATAAATAAAAGCGATTAAGAAATTGGTCGAGCTCAGGAATCGAGCCCCGGTCTTCGGCGTGAGAGACGAGCACGCTATCCACTCAGCCATGCCAGCTCGATGGTTTGGAATGAACAAAGGCGCGTCTAGTGAATACGGTGTCTTCACTCACTCTCATCCTCATCCATTCCCTTCCGGCGAGGTTTAGGTGTCCACCGACAAATGAGAGACATACATTTCCTTTCCTCAAAAACCAATTTACCGACGAGCGAGGCGTAGAACCGAATGGGCGATGGCGTTCTATGGACTCCTTGGCAGTGTTGCAAGACGCTGTCGCGTTCCACTCTTAGGGGCAAAGCTTAACATCTTAACCACACATTAGTGACCACACTTTAGGTCAAAAAAGTGCCCCCTGAATTTTGTGACACAGTTACTGCGTAATTTCCTTTCCTCAAATACAATTTTCATTTTCTTCATTACGGCTCCTCTTTATCTATCTTCTTTCACTCCCACCTCCCTTCCTCTACGATGCGGTTCAGGTGTCCACCGAGATGACAGAGAATTACTGCGCCATTTCCTTTCCTCAAGAAGCGTTGCGTTCAAAGGGCAAGGGATCGCGCCGAACGGGTGGTGGCGTTCCCTGGACTCCCTGGCAGCGCTACAACGCGCTGTCGCGTTCCACTCCTAAAGGCGAAGCTTAAGCGTCATTAATTAGCACTTAATTAGCATTCAGGCATCAATCAGTAATTAACAATTAATTAGTGATTTGCCATCACTTAGTAATTAGTACTCAAATATATGTGACGCCACCAGTGCCACAGAAACAGCGAAGGTGGTGCGGAAAACGCTTCCGCCTCTACCCACTTTAGACAGTCAAAGTGCCCCCTGAATTTTTTCAAGGATTCGTCTTTACGCGAAATGACCAGCGCGTCTCTCCGAGGCTGCACAGCTGCAGAGTCCGAGGAAGGAGCCGTTGCTCTAGCGGTGGCGGAGGGCTATAGAACCGGGCGGTCACTAACAATACTTACGGACTCTCAAACAGCCTGCCGAAATTACATGAATGACAGGATAGGTCGTCACGCGCTCCGTATACTCCTCGCAGCGAGTGACAGAATTAAAAACCGGGAAGAATAAAACGACAAGGTCCGACACAAAATTGTGTGGGTACCGGGGCACACGGGGGTGGCAGGGAACCGAGAGGCCGACAGGATAGCTCGAGGATACATTACTTTCCGAGCTTCGGACGAGACCGCGGAACTCGCGCCAGCAGCCAGGGAATACTCGGCCATACTACAAAACTATAGAGGCAGAAGAATGCGATATCGCCCACCGCACAAATCTCTCAGCAGAGAGGAAGCTGTCACTTGGAGACAATTACAAACAGGCTCTTTCCCAAACCTACATATACTAAACAAAATGCACCCTACGATATACACGAACAAATGTCCCTGGTGCGACGAAAAACCTACACTATACCACATCACATGGGCCTGCCAAAACATAGACGTGGTCCCCAAAATACAAAACCCGAGTGCGGAGCAGTGGGAGACTCTGCTGTCCAGCGACCGCTGCGAAGACCAACAAGGTCTGGTACAGCGAGCTCAACGGGCGGCAGTGGCCAGCGGAGCCCTGGACTGAGGGCAACCGCCCACTGATTAGAGGCGGACGACTTCGACAGAGAAGACTCCTGGGGGTAGAACCAAGACGTCTCTGAAGATGCCCCCAAACCGCAGGAAAAACCATTAGTGTAAATAAAGTTTTCCCTCCCTCCCTCAAGGAAGCGATGAAGCAGCACAAAGTTGATGTCAAAATTAGCGAAGCGCAGTGGCCAAGCACTGCGAAGCATGTGACCACAGGATAGTGACGGAATCATTGTGCGCTGGAAACCAAGCCAAATACGCGCACAATTGGTTGCTGTTTCACTCGTGGCGCGTTAAGCAGAAGCCAGAATATATTAATCGCTGCCTCGGAAACGTTCGCCCTTCCTAGATTTGCAGTTCAGGTTCAGTGAAGTAGTGACCAACTATGTTTGTTTAAAAGCCAAGCTAGCTGCAACTCGCCCGCTGCCACAACTTGATGAAGAAACAAAGTAAGGTTGCGAAACATCGTGTTTTTTTGGCATTCATTTCTCTTAAATTTGCATCCGAAATCAGAACGTCGGACGCTTTCATTTTAATCGCTTAGCTACGATTAAACGAGATGCCGCATATGAAGAGCTTCGATGCTTGTTTGCTTTGCTTTATTGTGCTTTGTTTTGCTTGCTTGCTTGCTTGCTTGCTTGCTTGCTTGCTTGCTTGCTTGCTTGCTTGCTTGCTTGCTTGCTTGCTTGCTTGGACACGTCAAACCGAGTATAAAATCACTAACCGAGCCTTGTTGAGCACGCCTCAGGTGGTCTGGTCGCACCTAAGCTAGAGCAGCACATGCTTGAGCCTCTATTCGGTTTCTGCAGGGGCTAAGGGATCATGTTTCTACTTTTAGAAGAGGCGCTTCTTCGGAATGGTGACACGCCTCTCATGCGCGAGGAAATCAAAGGAACTGCGTCATGGTTAAGTGGGCGACAGAAAATCTCCAGAGATCACATTAGGGACAAGCTCTGCATGTAGCCGCTCTTACGAAAGTGCTTCGAGCAGAGTAGGCTTGCTTTGGTCGGCTTGAATTCTTCGTCACAGCAGCGAGCGCTTATGCTGCGAGCTTATGATCTTGCGGAAAACAGTGGAAGACGACACAGTCGCGGCCGTAGTTGTTCGTGGACACGGACGCAGAGTAGTACCTCGTGTTGAATCTGATTCTCAAGGTCGGCTGACACGCTTTGTACGTCCCAACGCACGCAGTACGAGGAACAACGCATGCAGCACAAGAAACAACGCGCGCTGAAAGCTCTCTCGGGTGCGCCGAAGTATCCCCGACTCCTCAACGTGACGTCACGTTGGCCGACATGGACGAGGTTTCCCTCTCCGCTGTTCTCCTCTCCTGCCGCTCGCGCGGGCGCGGGAGATTTAAACATCGCGTTTTTAATTGGTGATTGCGCCACTGTTTTAGCCAAAATCGAAAAAATAATTTCACAGACGTGATCAGCAATGACACTACTTCAAAACCCTAAAAAATCAGCTGATTCGAAAGCCGCCTCAGTATCCCTTTAAGGCTCTCGCCTCATCGCACTTTAGCTCAACAAAGCGGCCCCCTGAATTTTTTCTTGCCGTCGCTAGGATTTTCTGTATCATGTGCGAGCACGAGCTCACGCCGCCGGCTTTTCTTGTAATAAGACCAGTAATGTTTTGCCATTAAAACATTCGGTCTTATTCGGAATCAGGTTCGGCACCAACATCGGCGCGACTTCGGGAGAATCTGTACGGAAAATTGCCGTGAACTGCAGTTAAGATGGTCTCGCACTTTGTGCTAATACCATTAGAGGTGCCTTCGCTGGCACTGCTGCTTTCTGATTCTAACAAAGAACAGCAGTATAGGAGCTTATCTAATACTGGAATTATCTACTTAGTGCCCCATCCAGCGTGCTTCAAAGGTCATAGAGAACTTAGGTTGGAGCGGGGAAAATGAACGGGAATTGTTCAGGGCGATCGAGGGCAAACATGTCAAGGAAATAACTAAGTATGCCTTGATGTATGTTTAAACGGTAGTCAGAACTTAAATACATAGTGCAGTATATAAGTTTTAAAGATTGAGCGTTTCATCGGGTGTTTCAGCGATCAACAAAAAATTTCCAATAGTAGGATGATTGCAATAGAAAGAAAACCTTTTGAAGAAATAACTGTTATCCGCGATGGACGTGAGGGACTTCAATAATCTGGATAAGCAGAGAGTCAACATTTGAGCTTCGCTATCACACTTTCGGTCACGTTTTCGTTCTGATTGTTGATGGAAAAAATTTAGCTCAATGGAATATAATAGTTGTACGTAGAATAGACGTACATACACGAGGAAATTTCCATGTTATTTTTCTGACGAGGTAACCGAGGCACAGGTACTGCTAAAGGTCAAGAGCAAACTCACGTATATTTATAATTAGAGTGAATAGATGGTTAGTTTTCTCTAGTTTTAACCTGTTACAAGCCCTTTACCGGAACCAAGGAAGCGCTTTACCGGAACCAATAAACTGGGTAAGTAGAGAGTAATCATTTCAGCTTCGCTATCCAACTCTCCCAAAAATAACGTTTAATACCCTCAATCGGCTCGTTAATGTTAATGGCGAGTTCGTAGCCAAAAACGAGTTGCTAAAATTTCAGTTTTGAAGTTACAAGGAAAGCGTTCCTCTAGAGCCCTGCAGCACAAGCAAATCCGATGCTTTTTTTTTCCCTACAAAACTGAAGCATAGCAACAGATGCACGCAGAAGTTCAATGCAAACGCAGCATCCACTGGAGTCATGCGGGAGCACCTACGGCACCATATTTGTTTTTTAGTATACATACTTTCGTGGCTGTAAGAAAGTAAAAAGAGCAGTGGTGAAATGATTTGACGGCCTCGCCTTCCAGAGAACAGGATCCGGGAGCCATGGTCTGGACCAAGTCATGAAGTCGGGGCTCTCGAGAGCGCACAGCTACGGCTGCGGCAAAACTGGCGCTAACACTCGAGTGCGGTAGAACAACAGCACACTGAGACACAAATGGACAAAGCGGCACAGGTGCACTCTTAATCTAGTTCCACATAAGTTCCTTGAGTTTCAGTTAGTAACTGCAACTTTCCGCGTCCGGTGCTCTAGACCGAAATTCGGAGGTCGTGGTTTCGATACCACCGGCGGCATGTGGTTGTTTTGAAGCGAAAAGCTTCAATACGAGGGTCGGAGCCGAGCTTCGCGGATGCCGTATACCGTGTGCCGTGACGTCACGTTTCGGCGTCACTACATAAAAAGAAACTACGTCGAGGCTGGGAATCGAACCAGGGCCTTTGCCATTTGAAGCGGAGACGCTACCATTCCGCCATGCCAGCTCTTTTTTTTCTCTTTATTGCATGGAAGAACTTCCGTAAAAAGGGGGAAAACTTTAATCAAACTGGTTCGCGTCTCAAGTTACCGGGCTGCTTAATACGAGCCCGCCATAGCCCTAACTCAACACTGCATCCCCATCAGAACATCAAAATTCAGGGAGGCACACACATGCATCTAGGCACGGCAGCCAGCTTGGAGGTTCTTCGCGTGCAGCATATGCACTCCTCACCAAAGCACACTGTTCACGAAACACAGATTTGGACGACCTTGGTGGCTCGGCGTGTCTGTCCATCAAACGGCTTTTCCAAAGACTGAATAGTCCCATGAACACAGACAGATCATAAGGCACAACAGAGTTTTTCCCAACAGGCAGAAATCTAATAGTGTATGGTGTAATTTCAATGTCCCTCTTAAGAGTTCGTTGTAGTATGTCCCAAAAGAACATGGCATCACGGCACAGGATGAAGCAATGATCAATTGTCTCAGGCACGTTACACAGACGGCAATTCACATTCCAGGTACAAACATCTCCTTGTCATTAAGAAATGTCTTGACAGGCAGCGTCGCTGTGTGTAGTTTGAAAAAGAACGTTTTAGCGGCTGCCTGAATGCACATCCACCTAACACGCTTTAGAACACTAATGTCCAAAGACCCCAGATAAGGCTGCCGATACAATGGTGTTGGGAACAAAGACTCAGTGAGAGCCTGGGTCATCTGTTTTCTCGAGAGGCTATAGAGGTAATCTAAAGAGAAGCGCACAGTGAGGAAATTGAAAGTGTCATCAACCTCCTTAAGGAATCCCCATAAAGTCCCCTCACGAGCCTGCACAGTTGGTGCGAATAAGTAAGGCAAATGTAAACTAAGCAGCCTAATGAGCACAGCTACCAGAAACAGGTGATTTGCCGATTTGAAAAAGAAAAAACGGGAAACAAGTTGATGCACGAACAGGTAAACAAGGCCCACTCCACCACCCTCTAAGGGAAGGAACAAGTTGTCACGCCTCATGGGCTCCCATTGAGATCGCCACACGAATGTTGCAAATATTCTTTGTATTGCTTGTACCTTCCTCCTCGCACAATGCAGGACTTGAAAGACATACGCGAGCTTTGCAAACAAAAATATGTTACAGACCTGTGCCCTCGCAAACACTGAGAGTTCCCTACCCATCCAAGCCTGTGTTTGCCGCCGTAGAGTTACAATTTGTGAATCCCAGTAGGCTGTACAATTGTGAACTTGGTGCAGCGGAATGCCTAGGTACTCAAGAGGGCTACAGTCCCAGCATATGCCACCGAACTGGCTTGGCCTAGTTCCCCAATGACCAACCAAAAGCCTTTGGATTTCTCTAAATTAAGAGCCGCGCCTGATACATCGCAGAACTGTTTAGTCAAGTGTAAAGCCTCAAGTACACTCTTTTTTTCAGAACAAAAGAGGGCGACATCATCAGCGTAGGCTAAAACTTTAACTTCACATTGAGCCGGAGAGAAACCGCGGATAGCTGCGCTGTTAATTATACTGAGACAGAGGGGTTCCAGATATAGGGCAAACAACAATGGAGACAGTGGACATCCTTGACGAACAGATGATTCCAGTGGTATTGGTTTCGTTAGCTCCTGATTAACAATTACCCTTGTACAGGAGTTCTTATAGCACATCCTTATGCCTTTGAGCAAGACGTGACCAATATTTACATACTCCAAGACCGCGAACAAGAAATCGTGCCGAACTTTATCAAACGCCTTCGCCACGTCAATTTGAATCAGAGCTACTTGGCATGTCTCATCTGATACTGTCTCTAATACTGAACGTGCAATATGGATATCTGTTTGAATACTGCGGCCTCTATTACGACAGACCTGATGCGAACCTATCAAGTCCATAATGACGAGCTGCAGACGACTGTTGAGAACCTTGGCAAAAATTTTGTAATCAACATTGCAGAGGGAAATTGGACGATATCCCTCAACAGTTTTCAACCGATTAGTATATTTGCTTTTGGGAATTAATATTGTGTGCCCAGAATAGAAAGTGGGAGGCAGGACACCCACATCATAAGATGCTTGGAAAACATCCATCAAAACAGGCACTAGGCAAGGCGAAAATGTTTTATAGAATTCGCTAGTAATACCATCTGGCCCAGGAGATTTCTGGCTCTGCAGGGCAGAAATGGCTTATTGAATTTCATCCAAAGTGATAGGTCCCTTCACTATAGCACACTTCTCATCGTCAAGTCGAGGGAAGTTTCCGAGTAAGGAACTGTAATCGAAAACCTGATTTAAATCTTCGCAACTGCCAAACAACTTCCGATAATAGTCGAAGAAAGCAGCAAGAATACCAGGCGCATCGCTGTATGTGCGATCACCATACTGAATTTCCAATATTTCCTTCGCAAGAGCATTCTCTCTTTCATCACTCAGGTCCCGACGAGAAGGTTGCTCGTCAAGAAACCTTCGGGACCTAGATCTTATCAAGGCCCCCTTATATCTTTCTGTCGCAAATTGTTGAAGCTGCGCTTTTACGTTATTAATCTCTTCGGGATAAGCACCCGGGCTAACCTTCTCTAGCTCATGTAGCTCCGTTAGGGTGCACCCAAGCTCACGAAGGTGGTGTCTCTTCAGGAAAGCGATTCTTGCTGAGGCCTCAATTGTCAAGTTTTTGATCTCCTGTTTAAACAAGTCCCACTTTTGAAAAACGGACAGATCACGGCGTGACCATACGTCTTTCAAACTAGTAGGTACAGGACGCTGAAAGATTTCGTCTGAGAGCAGACAGTTATTCATCTTCCACAGCTCCCATCGAGGGTGAAGTACATGACGAGTGTACCTCCCTATCTGAAGATACACCATACAGTGCTCAACGTTTGAGCATGAATAAAGGCCCATCTAGTGAATGCATGGCTCTCATAAATGAAATTAAAGGAATAAATATGTGACAGCAAGAAAAAAATAAGAAAAAATAAAAAAGGAAAGAAAGATAAAAAATAAAATGGGAAAAAATAAATATAAAGAAAAAACAATAAAATGAGAAAAGAAAAGAAAATAAAAATAAAACGAAAAATAAAATATTAAAATTAAAGAACAAAAGAAAACAATAAATATTAAGAGAAATAAAAAATAATAATAGGAAAAGACACAAAAATAAAAATAAAAAAAAAGTAAGATAAACAACAAATTAATAGAAAACAAACAGTGCGCCAGAAAATGATTTCGCCTTGCAGCATTTTAGAGAGCCAAAGTGCTCCCTGAATTTCAACAGCGCCGATTTCCGTCTCCTCCTCCGCCTCCGTACAGGCAGTGTGTGGACGGCCGAACGCCTCCACCGTTATCGTGGTGCTCCCAGTGCATTGTGCGCCAACTGCGACGGCCATGACGTCAAACCAAGCGTAACTGAAGCTTTTCGCTTGTATATCCAGCCTTAACCAGAGCTAAGCCACTGCCGAATTTTTTAAAGCGCAGCTCTTTGGCGCCCGTTTCTGCGTTTAGCGGCGTCGCCGTCGCCTTCCGTTGTAACCAGCAGAGGACACCTTAGTCGCGCTTTAGGCTTCGAAACCTATGCGGGTGGTAGTGGTGGTAAAAAAACATTTATGTACAGATACACTTCAGGAGGTTATGTATGATGGTTGGTTGGTTTATGGGGTTTAACGTCCCAACAAACAGTGCGCCAGAAAATGATTTCGCCTTGCAGCATTTTAGAGAGCCAAAGTGCTCCCTGAATTTCAACAGCGCCGATTTCCGTCTCCTCCTCCGCCTCCGTACAGGCAGGCTATGAGAGACGCCGTAGTGGAGGGCTCCGGAAATTTCGACCACCTGGGGTTCTTTTACGTGCACTGACATCGCACAGTACACGGGCCTCTAGAATTTCTCCTCCAAAGAAATTCAGCAGCTGACCGAGAAGAGGCCAGCCCTCACAAGTACTAGGGACCCTAGTTCGGGACCCCAGTGACGTCGGCCGCCGCCCGGGCTCGCGCGGCCAAGGCCATTGGGCCTGCAGGTCAGAGCAGCCGAGCAGGGTCGCCTCCCAGTCCTCCCGGGTTGGGTTGGGTTGGAGGGGCAGGCCCACACCATGTGGTAGATGTCCGAAGACTTCTCCGCACAGTGCGGACAGCTGCCCGAGAAAGAAGGGTCGAAGTGTTTGATAGCTGCCGGGCAGAGCAAAGTATTAGTATACCGGCGAAGCAGAAGCCGCTCTCTGACGTCATGCCAGATGGCGCGGCGAGCGGCGCTGCCAGCTGCGGCGGTTGCTGGGTGGTGGTGGTGGTGGAAAACATTTATTTACAGATAAACTTCGGGAGGTGAGGTATGAGCTGACCCAAAGGGGGCCAGCCCTCACAAGTACTAGGTGGAGGTCCCTAGTTCGGGACCCCAGTGGCGTCGGCCGCTGCCCGGGCTCGCGCGACCAGGGCCCGTTGGGCCTGCAGGTCAGAGCAGCCGAGCAGGGTCGCCTCCCAGTCCTCCCGGGTTGGGTTGGGGTGAGGGGGGATAGCAGGGTTGGAGGGGCAGGCCCACACCATGTGGTAGATGTCCGAAGACTTCTCCGCACAGTGCGGACAGCTGCCAGAGAAAGAAGGGTCAAAGTGTTTTAGAGCTGCCGGGCACAGCAAAGTATTTGTATATAGGCGAAGCAGAAGCCGCTCCTCCGCCTTTGAGAGACCTTTACACGGGCGGGGATAAAGACTATGGCCAGATTGATAAAGTAAAGAAATGTCTTTAAACGAGTAAGCTGGAGAGAATTCGAGTTCCTGATCGTCGGAGTCGGAGGGGAATGTCCGGTGAGAGAGCGCGCGGGCGGCGGCGTCAGCTGCCTCATTTCCCTCAAGGCCCATGTGAGCAGGAGCCCAAACGATACGCCGGTGAGCGGGGTCCCCGGTATAGACGCTGTTTTGGAGAATGCGGTAGGCTAGATACGGTACCCAGCCCTGCTCGACGTTCCGACATGCCCCTCGCGAGTCGGAAATAATTGTTTTTGAATTGGAATGAGATGCAGCCAAAGCAATGGCGACCTCCTCCGCGTGTGTTATGTCACGGGCTCGGAAAGTAAGGCCGTTCACTGTTTTGGATTCGTGGACGACTGCGGCCGTGAACCATCCCCCATGGTGGGGGCCGGAGGCATCCACGTAGAATACGCCGGGTTTCGATCCATAGTGGCGGGCCAGGGCTTCCGCCCGCGCCAGGCGCCGGCCATTATGGTCCTCACGGTTCATGTTCGCGGGAAGAGGGCGCACGTGGAGGGCGCATCTCCACTGGGATGGAATACGTACGCGCTCTTCCATGAGAGTGGTATGTTGGATGTGTAGCCGGGCAAGGAGGCGGCGACCCGACGATGTCTTCGAGAGACGTGTGTATTGGTGTGTGTAGGCGGGAGCTTGGCGGGTAGCAGCAGCCTTGTCGGTGTTTTGCGTGGCGTTCGCCGCTATCTTGGCCTCGCGTCTGGACCGGCGCTCAAGCAGACGCAGAAGATTTGCATTGCGGATCGAATCCGCGGGTGCCGATTTGGGTTCCACAGTGACGGGAACGGTCGACCACGACATGGCGTCCGGGTCATAGCCGCGTTGCAGAAGTGTTTCTTCCATCTTGCCGAAAGAAGCGGCTCCCTCACAGCCGAACGCCGGCGCAGCCGTTAGGCTTAGCGTCGGCGCCGGAGGCGGGAAGGAAAAACTGCGTTAAAATTTGTAAAAGGGGGCCCACCTATATGAATTTGGTGTCCACGGGTGCCGATGAACTTGCCGAATCCAAAGGGCGCGAAATTGATGGGATCCAATGACTTGAGTCGTGGCTCCTGTCAAAAAAAAAAAAAAAAAAGCCGAAGCGCCACACGTCTTGCAGACGCCCGCCAGTAGGCGTCCCTCCCGGTTGCTGGGCAACGGGTCAGCTCGCGATGTGGCCACCGGCCACAGCGAAACGGCGAGAATACGGCCAATATAGCTCTCGCTACAAGATTGTGACACAGGTGTCCTTGCATACGGTTAGCGCTGCTGACTAGAGACAGAATACACGTTATTGTGAAGTTTTCGTGCCGCCCATTAAGTTGGTAGCTGGCTTGCCGCAGGAGGTCCATCTGGTCCTTCAACTGGTTCGAGGGGAACCAAGCATACCATGAACTAAGGGGTGGGTAGGGGTAGTGAGGTGGTTGCGTGACTGGTGTTCACTACTTTTTAGCGTGCGGTGACAAATACGAGAAATGGTGTCAATGCTAACGTAACAATATCAAGATACAAATTTTAGGGTCGAGTGGCGGAGAGCGCTTAAGTTAGAACTAACAGATATGTGAAAAGCACGCATGACTTCACACTTGGCATTATCTCACAATTCGCGTGCGAACGGTTTCGACATTTCCTTCCTTGAAAAAGAATTCGCAAGAGGCTGCGTACATCTGGAATGCAGCAAGTGTCGTCCATGCGCAGTAGGTTTACGAAAGATGAGGAATGATTGATAGAGACACTGTAAGTTGCCAAGGCTGCACTAAATCTGCGCTAGGCAACAAGTAATTTATTCGAGCAGTGAATCTACTGCTCACCTTTGGACTGTATCGGTATAATTAATACACTTTCTTTAAGCCAGCAATGGCAGATATCTACCAAAACAATTTTTGACATTAAAGATATTCATGCTTCCGCTATGCTACATTAGGCGACCATCTGCCATGATTATCTCCATGCCATGCGTCATAAACTTTCAATTTGATTGGTGCCGCAGTGTTTATATTCGTTAGGGTGATGCCGAATCTCTTCGCCGCTTTATTTAAAGCAATAAAAATTCATCTCCAAGGCTTCTCTTACAGTGAGTAACGGACTAGCTTTTACAACTCCGCAGGTTCCGCGCTTCTCCTAAATGAAATGTATAGTGCTCTTCCATGTTTTTCTGCGCCTTGTCTTTGTTCTCGTGGAGTAAGTACGACATTGTTCGCCTCCGTAATTAGTGACAATTTTGTAAGGCAATATTCATCTATGATCATTTCCAGTCTTCCAATATACTGTAACTCGATGGTATAGCGTCCACGTGCTGACAACTGATAATACTGTGAACTAGAATAGCTTATATGCATTCCTCCGCATGCGTTCTTCAAGGGATTGGTGTAATCTTGCGATGTATATAACGGGAGTAGTATTATTTCGAAGTAGGCTAAAGGAACCACGACGGTAACGTGAGCTGTATAGTGCCACAGCATGAATATTTTCCTGCAAACGAACCGAAAGCTGATGAGCGAATATTAATTTAGTGGAAGTTGCACGAGGGGTCCTTATCTCGAAGTCTCCGCCCATAGCCGTGGTCTTAGTGCAACTGGAATGCTCGCTATATGTGTTTAACTGTAGTTAGTTTCCGTATTAAATTTGTGGCTAGCAAACCAACCAGGGTCAAAGGCCCGCCGAGTTTTTATTTCCTTCGTTTTGGCAATTAACTTTTTCGATTCTGATGAGACCGATATATGAAAAGAGGGTATCACAGGGCAAAATTTGTAAGCTAAAGAAGATACCTAGAGTTCAGCTTGGGTTTTATGCGATGCAAACGAGCAGTAGCTGTTTGTACTGCTACGTAACTAAAAGTTGCGGGAGGGGGGACAGTAATCGTAATGGACGCATTCCTGGAGGAACTTCGCGCTGGCACGGTGAATGTTAATGACTTTTGTAGTACCGTGAAGCACTCTTTTAAGGCGAATAGACGATTTATACGCTTAGCAAGGAACAGACATTAAGCGAACAGCGCATAGCCTCTGGTCATTCGGCGTGGCTGTGGCTGGGAGGAAGTAATTTCGGCGGCGGCTATACTGTCAGGAGCGGGCAGTTCATTCTACTTGAATTTTGCAAAATAGACTGCATTTATGGAGCGGTTAAGGATAGCGGTATCGGGGTCCCCTACAGCAAATAAGGTATGTAGCAGCCCTCGCGTCGCGCTCTCACCGCTGCTCACTTTCTTAATAATGGTCTACAGACTGCATATTGACTTTTATAGACTCTGGTTTGGTTTGGTTTGGTTTGGTTTGGTTTGGTTTGGTTTGGTTTGGTTTGGTTTGGTTTGGTTTATGGGGTTTAACGTCCCAAAGCGACTCAGGCTATGAGAGACGTCGTAGTGGAGGGCTCCGGAAATTTCGACCACCTGGGGTTCTTTAACGTGCACTGACACCGCACTGTACACGGGCCTCTAGAATTTCTCCTCCAAAGAAATTCAGCCGCCGCGGCCGGGATTGAACCGGCGTCTTTCGGGTCAGCAGCCGAGCACCATAACCACTGAGCCACCGCGGCGGCTTTTATAGCCTCTGTTGCCTTCCTATAGATATATCCTTCTGTTTATTCATAGACTATAAACTGTCTATAGAAAAAGTATAATAAAAGGATACGGCCATAAATCTATAGAATGTCAATAGACCGTGTATGAAATTTGTATTTCCTATAGACTAGTCTATACAATTTGTATATATAAAGTATGTAGACTTCATAGACGAAAGTATGGACAGCCTATAGACTGCCTAAAAAAATTTTTGTAAGGGCAACTCGCTCCGCGTGCGATGCCCGTCAGTGGTTATCAAGCTGGCGCCAAGCGTTGCACCACTAGCAGTACAATGAAAAACAGTTGGAGGTCCAATACTGTCGGGCATAGTTCCACCCCGCTTTAGAGCCAACAAGTTCTACCAGCCAGAAAGAATGCCGAATGTCCAATGGCTTTGGACATTTTCTTGCTTCTTTCTCACCGTAAGTTCTACTCTGGTGACCCATGTTGCGCTAAATTGAGCTTTAACCTATCATGTTGACGGAATGGCCGGCAAGAACTCGGCAGCTGGCAACGGTATGCAGCCGCCAAAGTCCTTCTCGGGGTACAGTATGGGACAAAAGTCTCTGGACCATGTGCTCCTTAAACGAAGGCGATAGCTCTAATAATAGGCCGCGGATGGAGGCCACACTTGTGTAGGTGGAAGTCATAATTCTGTTCTTTCATCTCCACGAGTGTGGTGGTCAGCCAGCGGCTAATAACACAGCTGTCGGCTTCGTTGACCGAGCACACGGTCCAGAGGCTTTTGTCCTCTCATCAGCGGAGCCAGGGATGGAACGCGCCGCCTTTCACATTCGAAAGCAATCGGTTACTGAAAACCGACCACTTCTTTAGCACATTAATACTATATTTCTAAGTATATGCTTTAATAATGTATCTTGAGCCCTATTATTATTAAAAAAACTCTATATAAATCCTTAATAAAGCTTAAAAAACTGTATATAAACCCTGCCGCTCTTTAACACCCGGTCATAGTGGATGAACAAACTTTTTCTTTATGTGACGTTCTTTCTTGTATAAATATGCAAATTATAACTCCCTCACTGAAATTCCCTTAGACGGCTTGTGGACGTGCAGAACGTCCACGGGACTTCCAAGGGAGTTTCAGAGCCGTGTGGGCAGCTTTTCTCTATGGCTAACTTTTGTCCTATTCCAACTTTAAAGTTGTGCCCCCTCGCATGAAGGCAATGTAGCTTGCTTTCGGAACTAAAGCACCACTTCTGGACCTTATTTTCTTTTCTGCATATGCTTACCTTTCAGGGCGGGTTACGGAGGCCCAGGATTCTTTGGCCACCTGCACTGCGTCCGATCGGTAAGTTCGGCGCTTCTTTCTCGATTGCATGCAGTAAAATTGAATTGCGGTTTACTTTAAACCTGGAATTATTCATTTTGGTCAAAAAATAACGAAGTTTTCTATAACTCTATTCATGTCTCTTTTGCTTGGTCTATTTGCTTAAGTCAAGCTGCTTGGCTAATTTTTGGTCTTCCTACGAACTAGTACAACACACGTAGTATAAATATATGCTGCTGCTCTTCGCTTAATCTTGGTGTGCCTCGGTGCCATCGGTGAATATGGAGAAAACCTTGCCTAGGTAACCAGGATACATTATTCCCTAAGCACTTGATTTAAGCTCTCTATTTTTGTTGCTGTTTTTTTTTCGTTCACAACAGCAACATTATGACCTCGTTCTTATCCTGAGTGTTGCTAGTCATGCCACCCTCATGTGAAAGAAGGTAAAAATTTCGAGAAGTCACGCAACAATGCGCAAACCTTTTAGAAGTCTGCATCTGAAAATTCGCCCGCAGCAATGAATGTGCGATGCGAGAACGAGACCTTGCCTACCCCACCTCCTCTCCATTGAAGCGTAACGCGATCTGAGATGCGTTGAGAGTCGACGTGGTTATGCACAACGCTGACATACACGCCTCACTAGGAGGAAAATATGGAGCAGAATTTTCTGCAAGAGATGAAACCTACTGCGGCCTATCCTGAAAAGTGTTAGGTGCATTGCCAATCAGTGAAGTGATACTTACTATCACTGCTCGAGAGAAAAAGTTATCGGCGTGCTTCAAATAGGCAAAGGGGGAATCGGCCCTATAAACGCAGCTTTCGTGCGCAGCAACCGGTACTAATATTCAGCAATGATTTTGAGTTGATTAGACAAGTTGAAATTTATGTGCACGTAGAATAATTCATTTTCAACCCGGAATTAAAGTCTGCGAAGTGCAAAATAAAGCATTTTCATGACCTTGCTGAGCCAATCTGTGGTTCCGTGACTTTGTAATGCAGAAAATACAAGCTTGAAGTATTTTGTACTTTAAAAAAGAAAAAAAGTGTAATGGCTTTGAAATTCATTGCGAAATATAGTACAGAAATCATAATAATAACAATTTCCATGCATGATGGAGGACACTTCGGGTAAAAGTCGCTTGAGAAAGAGAGCGACTTGACTGAAGCCCGCAGCCTCCTTTACAAGGCAAGCAACGATACAAAAGAAAATAGACATGAATAACAATTGACTCGAAATGAAATACGTGCACAACATAAGAGAAAAAATACTCGCAAGTTAAAAATAAAAAGGGTCTTCAATTAGTTAAGAAAGAATAAGTTGCAAAAAAATTAACATAAGGCTCGTAAATTAAGAGTATAGAAATCAAGACCGGATTTATGAAACGAATTTAAAAGTGTTGGCAGAGTGTATGATAGTTTCTGTGTAGAATAAATGGATCGTGGTGTGACCATCTTCCATTGTTCCATGCATCTTGTGACGTAAGAATGTATGTTCATTGTAAGATTATATAATTTGTGACGGAATTTTAAATTCTCCTTTACCTCCTGCTTGAAAGCTTAAAGACAACTTGTAATGATAAAGGTTAATTACGGGTGTTATATTTGCTTTAGGAAATAAGTCTGCTGTGTGGGCATTGTAAGGTTAGTTAAATAGTGCTCGAACAAATTTTTTCTGCAGTATGTGTATTTTATCAGACTGGCTCGTAATGTGGTACCCCAAACGAGCAAACAATAATAGTAGAACTTTTTGGCGGGTTAGTTGGTACATTGTCTTGAAAGAATGTCGTACGCCAAAAAAAGGACGAAACAGGAAGGAAAAACACAGAACAGGAAACAGGCGCAACTTCCAACTTTAATAACAGGAAAGGAAACCAGGCGCTCTTTTATAGCCGCTGAGCTGCATGAGGGTGCGTGAACTAAAAAACAAATGCGGTGGTGGACGAGCGATAACAACACTACAACACGGGAAGCAATCTAGCTTTACATTGTAGCAGGTGTAAAGATTGTTTTCCGCAATTTCAAGAGACCAGGTTTCTAGCCAGGGCAAAAGAAAAAATCGAAAGAGAAGTCATTGAGGCTTTTTATATTGATCAAAGAAAAGACAACTGCGTTAGCACGCCTTCTGTTCTCCTCACCAGAAACGAACTAGCCTTTTTGGACGTTTTTGTTTAGATGCCCTTTGCAAAGTCCGCCTGCTTCCTTCAATCGGTTTCATGATTGTTAATATCTTAGAGGTAGTTCTTATCCTTATTCATAATCGTTCAACCTGTGCTATCATTCACGCTCGCATGAGTTATCAACATGCCTTTTGTAATAGCGACCTCCCTATGACTTGTTGTGCTGTGTTGTAGTGTTGTTATCACTCGTCCACCACCACATTTGTGTTTTTTAGTTCACGCACCCTCATGCAGCTCAGCGGCTATAAAAGAGCGCCTGGTTTCCTTTCCTGTTATTAAAGTTGGAAGTTGCGCCTCTTTCCTGTTCTGTGTTTTTCCTTCCTGTTTCGTCCTTTTTTTGGCGTACGACATTCTTTGAAAACAATAATATACCGTAGAAAAAATAGAGGGTGTTATAAACAAGAACTTTTACTCTGTATGGTAATATAGTTTTCAGCCGCAACGTCATACCAACCACACGTGATAACTTGCCGAAAAACGATTCTATATGTGCGTCCCAAAGCATACTATGGGTGAAAATAACTCCCAGTATTTTACACCTATCTACAATTTCTTTATTTCTCTTGTCATAAACAAGGTGAATGGAACTTATTATTTGCTTAGATTTGGGCCTGAAAATTGCAGGTTTGTTTTGTTTGTATTGATTTATAGACAGTTAACTTTTGACCTTACATGAAGAATCTTCAGGGCAGTGTTACCCTTGTTCTCAAGGTTACTGGGGTCAGGTGATGAAAAAAAAATGTACTGCCATCACTGCGTACATTACGTATGTTGCATCTTTATAGATATTTATTAGATCATTAATATATACAATAAATAAGAATTGGCCAAGAATACCGAGTAATATTCAAAAAACGGACCCCCATTAGCGTAATTTTGATTGTGCAGTGAAAATTTTCAGCCTGGCGTTCGCGGAAAAGGTGGTAAATTTCGCTGAATTATTAGATAATATAGAATAAAATTTTTAAAAGGTTCCTTTCAGGCGGCAGAGTCGAGTTGCAGAAATTTAATCTTTCAATTGTATAATTCACTCGTACAAAAATCCCATGAAGCGCAACTGTGCAGAACGCAATGAGCTGTATAATTTTGCATTTTATAAGCTTCAAACTGAAGCTTACGGCAACCCACGCCGGCGATGCATTTTTACTACCCTCTGCTGCTTTCACTTAAAGGCCCATCTCCATGGGCCTATCCCAGGCGCACGAGCGCAGCGCCTACGCGTATCAGCGTACGCCGGAGCCGGTCTGCGCATGCGCGAGGCGCAGACGCGAGCTGCCGCTGGCGCCTGTCCATGTCAGATATTCGCGCCTCGCTCGCGCCGGCGCCGGAAGTGGCTCGCTGGTTTGCGGTCGGCGTAACCAATCAGAGAACGAAGTTCTCTCGGCATCCGGTACGGCCCTTCGCGCCGTTTTCTTCGCCGAGCTGAGCTGGGCGCGAGTACCAGCGACAGGAGACGACAGGCCATCGAGTTGCATATGTTTTCGGACGCTTGTCCCGGCGCGGCGCTCGTGCGCCTCGGATGTTTCCATGGAGATGGGCCTTAAGAGCGCAGGAGTAACGGCGCCTCTCAGTTCGGGGAACGCGAGGCACCTAACACAGTAAGGTGTTGTCCAGATGTGAGTCCAGCCCATGCACACACTAAAGTCGACAGAAGCTACTCTAAGCAAATATTTTCACAAGCATAGCCCAAGGTGTTTGCACGGGCCGTTGAGAGAGATCAGTTTTGACCTGGCTACTTGAGTGTGTGGCAATCGCACAAAATTCAGCAAGCTTTGCTTTCTTGGCAAACATGAGTAATTCGTCTAACCTTGTCAATTCCCAGTGTTAACCTGATTTGATTGATTTCATTTATTGCGGTTTAACGTCCCAAAGCTACTCAGGCTACGAGGGACGCCGTAGTGGAGGGCTCCGGAAATTTCGACCAACTAGGGTTCTTCAACGTGCACTGACATCGCACTGTACACGGGTATCTAGGATTTCACCTCCATCGAAATTCGACCGCCGCGGCCGGTATCGAACCCGCGTCTTTCGGGTCAGCAGCCGAGTAAATCGTTCCCTCCCATCGTCATAGAAGAATGCAACAATCTTCCTGAAGCCGTTGTCATCGAATCTAATCCCCGCAGATTTAGGCAGCTAGCTGCTCTGCCTGAAACTTGAACTGCATGTGTCATTGCGTAATTCCCTACAAGTATTTTCCCACTTATTTAATTTCCGCACATTTTAAGGCTTAATTTGGAGGCGAAATTCTAGAGGCCCGTGTACTGTGCGATGTCCGTGCACGTTAAAGAACCCCAGGTGGTCGAAATTTCCGGAGCCCTCCACTACGGCGTCTCTCATAGCCTTAGTCGCTTTGGGACGTTAAACCCCATAAACCAAATCAAAATAGTCTCTAATTTTATATACTAATGCTTTGTTTGTCATATATATATTTTGTATTACTTGGATTAGCTGACGTTAATTTCACGCCAAACTTGTTATTCTTGTTATTTTTGTTCTGCATTTTTATGTTCACATGCATTTGTGTGATCGCTTCACAGCAATGCCTCCCCCCCCCCTTATGTAATGTCCCAGACGGGATCTTTAAGGGTACAATAAATGATTTTGATGATGATGATGATGAGCTAATGTACGCAACATGCGTAGCACTGACTGCTGGGTAGTTCCTCGCTGCCAAACAAACTACGTACGACAAATGTTAAAATACTCTAGCTGCCAACCACTCTCAACTCGAAATGTACCTTCTTATTGCGAAAGCGGATTTTATAAGTTTTTTCGACCAAATTTTCTCACCGTTTTGCGCTCTTTTCTAATAATGTGATGACACTGCTGTTCTGCCAAGTGTTTATTTGTAGGGTGTAGGTCTCGTGAAGCTTCCAGAAGGCTTTTTGCCTGCATCTGCAGCATTGAATATCTACTGTGTGATGATGACATAAATCGATTCTAACCCGACCTTATCCGAGTTTCTCCGAGGCTTCACACAAAATTCTTGGTTGGTACCGTGTTAAGCAGTGCTTTCGCACTAAAATTAGTTATTCGATAGAGCAATGAATAGTTTAGTAACACGCCCTCCGTCAAGCTTAGCTACATGCCTTTACCGTTGGAGAACCGTAAAGGTGGCAAATATTATCCTTCGTTGAGGCATACTCATTTCAGGCAGCGGGAATGCGCCGCATTTTACACGCAATTCATGCACTCTTTCTGGTTCGCAGCCCGCAAAGTAGGCGTGTTTGGAGTTTCACTTAGTCTTGTAGAACTAAACTTGTAAATCTTGTGGGGACGCGCTTTACTCCTCCCCTGGGGTTCGCTTCCCCGCAATTCACCCTCGATTCGTCCCCTGTGGTTCGCTTTCCCGCAATGCACACTCTTTAGCCGTGTTAGTTACTTTAACTAACAAGGGAGAGCGCCGGCGTCGCAGCGACACGAGCGCCACTGATGGCGTGTTTGCTGCGCGCGCGCCGGGGAGATGGCCCTCTTTGGCTCGGGATTTCACCGCGTTCAAACGTGTCGACGCGGGCTCCGCTCTTCGCCGGTGGCGGCCTCGTGGTGGGAACATGCTCCCGCCAGCTCGTCCCGTCCGGCCTCGGAGTTTTCCCCTTGCCCTAGCGTGGGCGAATGTTCACTCGTAACCGTGCTGGCGAGTCGGACGTCCTCGATTCATTAGCGTATTTTGTTGCGAGCTGGCGTTATTGTTGTTGTAGCAATAAATGCCTTGTGTGTGTCACCCAGTGTGTCGTTCCTTTGTTCCCTCAGAGCAAGGCCCGCCGTGGTCGGCGTGCGCTCGGTAGCGTACGCGACCACGGGGTGGGGTCCGCGCGGTTTTGAACTGTGTCAGCCGCGATTAAACGGGGAAAACGTATTTATACCTCCCCTATTAGAACCCCACAACCTTGACATATTTTCTTGTCTTTGTTTACGTGGATCAGTGCACTCCGCAACGAAGAGGGCGGGACTGCTTCCCTGGCTGTGACTGCTTCACAGAGAGGAATCGGCATTCGAGAGGAATGTGCCTCGACCCAACCCGCGAGCTACCTCCGGGCTACGGTCCCATGGTGAACGGCCCTCCGCCGCGCTGGAGATCGGCAGTGAGATGAGATGAGATCATGAGAACATGAGATCAGTTGAACATTTTATAAGTTGCGTTTCTTTTTATCAATAAACCTTCTAGATATGGATGCATTCTTTCCTTCGTATTATTTTCTATATGCCAGAGAAAAACTATTAAATGCCGCATTAAATTATTTACTTGGGTGATGAGGAATAGTCGGTAAGTCAGTATTAACCATTACTGCACGAGGCTGTCCAAGGTAAGCCTGAGTCAATGTACGCGAGCGTTTCCACTCGCCGTCGCGGTGGCTCAGTGGTTATGGCGCTCGGCTGCTGACCCGAAAGATGCGGGTTCGATCCCGGCCGCGGCGGTCGAATTTCGATGGATAGCGAAATTCTAGAGGCACGTGTACTGTGCGATGTCAGTGCACGTTAAAGAACCCCAGGTGGTCGAAATTTCCGGAGCCCTTCACTACGGCGTCCCTCATAGCCTGAGTAGCTTTGGGGCGTTAAACCCTCATAAACTAAACTAAGCTAGTTTCCTTCTGCGTAGCGATTCGGCTGCCACTCTAGGGGAATCCTACTGCAGTTAAATCTAGTTCTAATGAAATGGTTTATGAAGAAATAATGTATATAATGAAGTAATGACGGTTCCCCTTGGAAACTCGGTCCAGAAGGGCTATAACAAAGCTACGGCTATAACGAAGTTGTCGCCGAGCCTTTTCAACTTCGTTATAGCATGGTCCAACTGTACATGGCTTGAAGGTTTACCAGGAGAAGACAATCGGCGCTAATCCTCAGTTGTCAGTAATGCTGATAGCGTGAAGGACTTAAGGAAAAGGGTGGCTGAAAAAAGTACAATTCCAAGAAACATAGAAGGCATTTACTTCTATTTAATCTATGACTGTCGTTCCTCTTATTTCTTACTTGTAGTTTACACATTTCTTCTCATGGACTTTAACAAACCAGCCACCGTTTCTGATTAACTGTGTATTGGTTCATTTTTAATGTCCCAAGGGACTTCATACCATGGTGCCGTCATACCATTGTGCCGCCGAGGGGGAGGAAGGAAGTATAAAAGCTGCAAAAAAGCATTTACATGGAGTAATTTGGGTGAAAAACAAAATATGAGAAAATAAAATAAGCGTAGAGCAGTGTGCGGAGAAAAAGGAATTTGTTGCTGAAAAAGAAAAAAAATTAAAGGAAATAACTTACTACAAGCAAGCAGTTTTACAAAATTGCGAGGACACTTTGGCAACTAAAGTGTTGAGAGGCGAAAGCCGAGGACACTATGCCATGACGGCTTCCGGTGGATGTGACGTCACACCGTTCCCGTGGCTATATCGACGTCTGCGTTATTTCGACGCAATTTTTACATTTCTGACTATAATTAATTAACTAATTGCTCTACAGGCATCAAACTTGGTTTCAAGGTTCATTTTTTCCTCCTCTATCTGAAGCAACCGTTCGTTTCCTCCTATGTTTTTTAGTTCCTGAGTTAACACGCTGCCAAAGGTGAGATACCCTATGCTAACTGACGGCAGTATGAGCCATTAAAGGCTTTCGCCTTAAAATCTAGGAGACGAAGTCGCCGCCTCTCTGCAGCGTGCTGAACACATACGTGATAGACGCAGACAAACGCCGCCATGGGTTTGGCGCCCAGGCTTCAGATCCCGGCTCATGCACTGGCTTCGAAGGATATATCACCAGCGTCTACGTTCAACTGCCGGCATTTTGGCCTCGAACCCAGCCGTGTCGTTCGCATAAGTGGAAGCTGTGTTCGACCTTCGGCGCATCACTTCACTACGCGTGAAGTATATCCACGTCGCGTCGACCTTCTCCCTTAGGTGGCTGTCGAGCTCGACGAAGTTTTGAAGACGCCTGACCCTTCCTCCCAATACGATCACTTCAAGGCTACGGCTCTGGCCCAGAAGACCAGCTCGCAGCGCGTATATGCCTGATGAGGGCCTATAGGTACCTTGGAATGCAGATCCACAGTAACCTGAGCTTGACTAAACACAAGGACACTGTAACTGCTACTGCAAACAACAGGTTGTTCTTTCAGCTCCCTTGGGTCGTCATCGTTCCTGCAAGCCATTTGTTCTTCATAATCTAGATTACGCTTCCGTTACCAGGGACCAATATACTAAAACTAATATCAACAAGTTAGGAAAAGTACAGTCGAAGGGATAAAGGTTTATTTATAACAGCTTTAAGCGAGACTCAGTTACTGACTTATTACCAAGAGCTAATTTTCCAACAATGTGTCCCGCGCGGTTTTCACTGTGAATCAATACGAATTAGCCCAAATCGCAGCCTTAATTAGCCATATAAGGCGCCAGCTTAAGTACTTATTTCAATGAATAAAACTGCCCTATAAAACCGAGCTTTTTGAATAATCTCCTCCGCAATCGAATATACTACCAGACAAAGACATGCTTTAAATATTATTCCACTTCAGTCACTCCATAACTGCTATAAGTAATTTTTTCCGAGAACTGCAATTGACTGTAATGACTTTAGTGACATCGATGCTTCGAAATCACCAGTCACATCATTTCCTACCCTCCATGCTAATGATGTTTGATAGGGACATTTTTTTTACTTTTTCTGATTCAAAATGTACTGTTAATTTATGCTTCGCCATTGTTATGTGTCTTTGAATTTTCGTTTTTCTCCCGCACTTCTAGAATTCAAATATAGGAGATTCCAGTGTCTATAAATAAAAATCTAGAAATAAATCATACTATGATGAAAAAGTGAAACTAAATGAAAGATGGGACGCGCAGAATGTGGAGATTTAAAAAAAAACACACAATACCCTTATCTCTTCTATTTTTCGCTCTTTTCATACCAACAGTACTTGGTGGCTCGGCGCCTACGTGGATCAAGCACAGCAGCGCGAAAAGCCGAAGACAAACGAAAAAATTGCGAGGACACTTTGGCAACTAAAGTGTTGAGAGCCGAAAGCCGAGAACACTATGCCGTGACAACTTCCGGTGGACGTGGCGTCACACCGTTCCCGTGGCTATATCGATACCCAAATTATACATCTTTCGGGGATCCTAAGTGTAAATTACGCTTAATTGCACATTTCTCCATCCAATTTGACACAAATACGGCGTTCTTCCGACCATTCTCTGACAATTTTCACTATGCCGTGACGACTTGCGGTGGATATGACGTCACACAATTCCGGTGGCTACATCGACGTCCGCGCTATTACGACGCGATTTCGGCATTTTGCCTATAATTAATTAACTGATTACTCTACAGTCATCAAAGGTGGCGTCTAGGTTAGTTTTTTCCTCTTCTATCTGATGCAACCATTGGGTTTCTTCTATCTTGTTTAGTTCTTGAGTTAAATGCACGTGACATAATTTGTTAACGGACGACAGTATGAGCCGTTTAAAGCTTTCGCCTTAAAAAGGACCAACAGGATTGACACTGACGGGCGCTGCTGCTTGTCTCTCAGTGAACCTATCCTTTACATGGCCAAAAAAGCCCAAGCGACAATTCCACATTGCGCTTTCCTGTTGAGCAGGGAAGATATGCCCGTTCAATTCCTTCCTGGCGGAGTCCGTATTGGGCTGTTGCTTGAAGTTCAACTGCAAAGGTTCTAGAAATTGACGAACTTTAAATGTTCGAATGTGTGAAACTTGCAGGCAAAGCATGCGAAGTACTTTTGGGCTAGCATTTGAAATGGGGGCGTAATCGCCGACTAAAATCGCGATGTCCTTGAAGCTTCTCCGCAGCACACATCACCTAGTTGAGGGGAGCCTGGTGACGTCATCGAAGGTATCGGTAGATTTCCAACTCATAAACGCCTGCTTTGCAAAAAAAAAAAAAATCAACGCAATCGAAGGCAAAGCCCACCGCGCGTTGCTTGGAAGCATACAACGAGACATGGCAGGGTGTGGCTGACGGCAGCGGTAATTTGAAATCTTACCTTCCGTGACGTCAGACTAAACTTCTCTGCAGTCCTACGGTGCTTTGTGGAGAAGCGCAGAATTTAGTTGTCGATTACGTAACTATTTTAAATTCTTGTGCAAGAAAACTTGGCACGCTTCACCTACAGCTTATATCAATTTGAATCCTTGAATATTGTGAAATTCTCAAAAAGTGATGCAATTGTCCTTTAAACCTGGCGAAACCGGGGCGAAGTTGTTACTAACTTGTCATACGCATATATGGTAAGTTGCCAGGTCCTGAACTAATTATGGTGCTCAAATGCTTCCGTGTCGCCTACCCAAACTTCTAAACACTTTTCACAATAAACGCATGGAAATTCTCTAACTCTGTCAGAATTCTAATCGCTCATGAAATTTTACCTTTAATCAATATGTTCCACTACTTGCTATACATTTCACGCTGCATTATCATTATTTATTTTTTAAAAGCAATCAGTCTTTGTGATCTTCGTGTTATATACGTTTTTACTTGCATTGTATTGCATCCATTAGGGCTGTCACCGTGTGAAAATGCTCCATTGAGTGTGCGTATGCCTTCCACTGCTGTTGCTCGTACGGGAGTCGAGGGTTCCTCAAGCTGCTTGCATGCACCTTTTACCTCGGCTTCCTCCATCCTTGGTAATGGGAAATAAATAATGAAATTAAAGTTATGGCCACAAATTTGAGGTAACAGATTTATTTACTTATTTATTTACTTATTTATTTATGTATTTATTTTCAATACTCGAAGGGCCCGGAGCCATTATAAAAGAAGGGGCACACAAAATCGACGGCAGTTTCCTCGAATTTCCCACTGTCGGTGATTTCAGCGATGAAGGCAGGGAGGTAGTTCCAGTGATTTCCAGTTCCTGGAACGAATTCGGGGAAGTTCATTGAAGTACAGGGCTAGTCAAAAGTTCCCAGGCCACAAGGTCTGCTTTTAAGCAGTATATACTAACACTTAAGATGTCAATAAAGCGATCAAGGTTCTCAGAGGAGGGATTGACATTCCTCCTACCCTCTATAGAAATTCGGAGCTTCGGGTTTTTATTAATTTCTTGACTATACTGCTTAAAAGCAGACTCTGTGGCCTGGAAACTTTTGACCACCCCTGTCTAAAGCATCCTTCAGATCGAAACAGCTTCTTTTATACGCATCAATCCGCTTATGCGCATGAAAACGACGAAATGAGCAATCTCCAGTTCTCACCATGTCACATCGGCACTGGACGATAGCCACGGGGAATCTCGAAGCGGGGATCTAAGCACGTTCCAACCATGGGTCGCTTAATTTGCGCATAGCAGCGACAACCGGGCTCGCAGCCCCATCCTCTTCTCAGGAAGCTGCACTATTCCGGAGAAGGTGAAGGTTAACTGCCGTGAAAGCCACAGGAGAAGAAAAAGTGATATGTGGTACTAAACACCGAAAAATGTGAGACTAGCAATTTGGACTATAAAGCTTAAAGTTGGCGCGTTAACATATTTTAGCTCATCGCTAAAAATCTGCAAATGTCAAAGCATATACAGGGTGTTTCACCCCGTATATGCACCCTGTATAGAAGAGCGCTTTTTTCGGCATGGCATTGCTAGCGATGTAATACATGTGAATACAGTTCACTAATATTGAATAGTTAACTTTTTATCTATAACTGTGACAGAAGCCAACAGCCACAGAAACCAAGGGGCACAGGGGATTTTCTTTTTTTTTTAAATTCATTTATTTATTTTGTGGTGTTGATCAATTTAGAATATGTCATCGCTTAAAGTTAATTGATTAGAAAAGCAGAAGAAAAAACAACCACATGCCGCCGGTGGGATCCGAACCCACGACCTCCGAATTACGCGTCCGGTGCTCTACCTCTGAGCTACGGCGACGGCTGTCAAACCTTCTGCTTTCGGGGGTATTTATGTTTACAAGTAACCTAACCTTGAGAGTGTTCATCAGCGCCACCCACGTTCATAAGCGGCGGACGTAGAACGTCCTGAGTTACCGCAGGTGTGACGTAGAACGTCATCAAACGGAGAGGGTGGAAGCTGTGTGAGAACCCTCTTATGCTTCCTATGGCATCTAGGCTGCCAGAATCGAGGCCCTCGCTAAGCAATTAAGCAAACAAGGAAGGGGATGAGGGGCTCGTTGTAAATATGACAGAAGCCAACAGCCACAGAAACCAAGGGGCACAGGGGATTTTCTTTTTTTTTTAAATTCATTTATGTTAGGCTCCTTAAGTCTTGCGAGGCGTGTAGCCTACCGTAAGTAATATCCATATCGGTTTTTAGTATTTCGAGAACGCGATTACCTTCGGCGCTGTGGCCCAACAAATTTTGGCTGCATCACTGGCAAATACATGCGCTTTGGAGAAGCTTTCAGGCAAAGCAACCTCTCCAGTGAACTTAACTCGCCTAACGGAGCTCAACAAGAATATTTCAAAAGTTAACTATGCAATATTCGCTAACCAGCCTGCTAGTTAGCACGGCTTAGCTGATGTTCTACACCGCTGACAGCGCTGTGCCGAAAAGGGGTCTTCAAACTCAAAAATCCTATTTTAAAAATTGTGTAAAGTCTTAAATGAAACATCCGGTATATAGCGTTACATGGTTAGTATTGTGTCAATTCGCTTTCCATCCTCAAAATTCAAAACAATAATTGCTAAAATTTATAAAAAAAGCATTTTTTTCTAGTAGTTTCTCGGGAACAGTCCGCACGCTTTTCACAGTTCGCAAACGGTACGTAGAATTGGGTCAGCCTATATGCTAAAGTGGGCGTTAATGAAAACGAAAATGCTATATAGTCCGCACTCATACAGCATCTGCAGAGCTCAAAATTTTTACATTTAAACATGCGTAACTGGCGAACCGGAAACCACGATTCTGTGGTTGCGAGTTATATCACGGAGATAACGCCAGTTAGCATAGCCTATTCAAAAGCACAAAACGCCTTCATTAGCCATTCAGTAAATCCGCGTTCACACCAGCACTTTCTATCCAGAGTAACACAGAGTGTGACTGAAGTTCCTACGCGCTCAATATTCTTCGCAGGTACACGTTTCGAATCTCCCTTATAAAAATGGTCTACAGACGGTCTATAGACTTCTTATAGACTCTATTGCCTTCCTATAGATATTTATTTCCGTCTATTCATAGTCTATAGACTATCTATAAACAAAAGTCTACTAAAAGTGTATGGCCATTAATCTACAGATTGTCTATAGACTCTATGTACCATTTATACTGCCTACAGACTTCTCTAGTATTTGTCTACAGAGAGTCCAGAGACTTTATAGGCATTGTGGTAAACATTGGGAAATTTGAAAAGTAACACATCATTACGCTTAATGAGGCACACAGAACTGTGGCATTTTCCAAGATCTCGCACAAATTATGGATTTCAGATGGTTCAGTATAGCATTCCACAGATTTTAAATAAATACCACCTCACAATAGAGAAATTGCGCGCACTTTCTAAACTTGACTTGTATTCACTTTTTGTATAATGCTTGATAATACTTCTCTGTTCATTCCAATTCCTTATGTAATAGAGTTGTTTGCATTTTGATGTCTATTGTTTGCAGACTAGCTTAGCAGTCGTCATATTTGTTCGCTACTCTGTGCTACTAACCTTTGCCGAAGCGTTCGCTGTCAGTTATTGGGAGGTGGGGCTAGTCAAGCTACTAATGTGTAGCTTTTTTCCCACCTTCCCTACCACATCTCATGTATCAATTTTTGCTTTGTGATAAAAATAAACTTCAAACTTCAAGTCTGTGGGCAGTCTATAGACTGCCTAAAAAATTTTTGTTAGGGCGTGCCTAGATCATACAGCGTTGTCATACTGCGCGCCAGGCTCCGCCGCATCCCGTACGTTAATCCCGTTTCGCAAACTCTGAGCTCGAATAACTTCCCTGCAATTCTCCGAATCTGGGCAAGTGAGCTGTTTGCCCGCTTATTTACATTTGAATGTCTCTTGAGCACGATGGTACCAGCGGAACATCCTAGGTCCGGAGCGCAAATCTCGATCGTTTTTCTGAAAGCGACTTGGAGTCGAGCCGGTTCATGTTACTCAATGACTGAAATCGTCATTGCTGCAATGCTTGGCCTGCATTGACTTGGAGCACAAGTAGTACGTGCGTTATCTATTGTGTCATACCTGCTGAAAGATTATATGCCGCATTTCGTCCCGCGCGCCGCCTAAAGAATATGAAGCGATAATATTAATGAGTTAATGCCCTTATATGCGTAATTGGTCATTCCCAAATTTGCATGCCTATATTCCTGGGAGTCTCCCACCACGTAATGGTGCAGCGGTTGAGGGATGCGCCACTGCCCTGAGATGGCAGGTGCTGCCAAGTTGCTCTTCCCGAGCGACCTCTCCTGATCAACCATTAAATTAACAGCCACCTATCAGTGTGGTCAGCTTTCTCACAACCCGGTGGGCAGATTGTAATGACCCCACAAGGTCACGTGACCTGGGTAGTCCACCTAGACTGCTTCTCCGGGGGTGCCCACCTGGGCCACCGTGTTTATCGCGCGCAACGCCGACAACGCCGACGCCGAATTTCTGCGTAACGGGGCCTCTAACGCTACCGCGTTAAAAAAAATAAATGAAACCAAGAAACTTTTCAATATCCCGGATTAATAGACAAAGATATTGAAATAAGACCAAAGCTTTCTGCCTGGATTGTCTTATTTACGCGACTCGTTTTTCTAGCATTGAAATGCAGAATATGGATATTTCTCTCCAAATTTCCACCCAGGCTTCTGTTTCCTTGAAGCCGAATTCAAACGGCACACAACGGTTAAAATTTTATAGTTCTCTGCAGCCGTCTGCGAAAGATACATGGAACAGAGTGAGAACTGTGGAGTTTGTTATTGTTCTCGTTCTTACTGTAGTAAAAAAGCGAAAATATCGATGGCTAGAAGACAAAAGGCAACAAGCGTTTATGACGTCATGTTATCTGGCCATCGTCGATTTATACATTGTTACAGCCTTATGAAGTACAAACAAGCTAGCACTGCCTGATTTACAGGCTTCTTATTAAGCTTGATCGTATCCTACATCTAAAATAAGAAATCAAATCTCTCTTTTTTTTCCGATCCTTCGGCGAGTTACTTTGTGCTTTCTTAACACTTCGACAGAGCTCTCAAGCCATTTCGAGTTTGAAACTCATTTTTAAAATAAATAAAACATATATATTCTTCTACACAACGAAGTCGGAGAGTGGGGTCTTGCCGGACTGTTCCTCGTAGCGGAGGCCACAAGACGCTCCGTGCGGGCCCGAGTTCTAGTGACGCAACATAGAGCTCCCGTCAGAACACGTCACGACTAGCGCACGCGCGTTTGCCAGAGCCGGTCTGCGCATGCGCGCGAGACGCGAGACGAGAGGTGTGAGCAGCACCGAGCGCGGCGCTGATGCACGACGTACAGTCGGGGTCAAAAGTGTCTGACCCCACCCTACAAGTTCCGAACCATGCCACACTGAATTCGGGGGCCACCTGCCGGTGAACTCCTTGTGTCGAGACCAGAGCAGTGGGCCACTCTCGGCACCAGGAATGCACCGTCAGGTGGCGCCCGCATGCAGTTCGGCGTACAGGAACACTAGTTCTGCGCAGTTCGGAACATGTAGAAGAGGGGTCAGAGACTTGTGACCCCGACTGTACATACAAATTGCGCCCGCACCCATGCTTCAAGAGCGGCAACCGGTTTACAACAATCGGAGCATCGGGCGGCACACCCAAAACTGTCGTCTGCATGGCCTGAAATTGTTCCACTCGGCGCTAGACGGGGAGCTCCTGATCCCTTTTCGACGGTTGGCGCGGAGTGGAACTGGGATGCGCGTAGCGCAGCCTTGTCTCCGTGGAGTCTCCATTTAACATATAGGCATGGTGGCACCCTCGCTGCGAAGCGCTTTCTGTACAGAACTTTGAAATCTCTGGTCTCTGGCATCAGGAGGGACGCCTATTCCAGTAAGAAAGCACGACTGCCAACGCAACGCTATCATTTTATTTTTTTGTATCGTATGTCTCCAGCTAGGCGCTATAGTTTCTTAATGATGTCGGCGGCTTTTGCAAAGGTTAATCCAGCACAAATAACCCACTAAGACGCAAAATTTTACGTCGCAGCGCACGACCAACGCCATGACGAGTGGTGTTGGTCGACAAGGACAAAGTAGCGCCCTCTGCACTGTCGACCACGAAGTTCACGTTCGTCATACAAGCGGGAACAGCGTCTCCACTATTCTGTGTTTCTTGTTCACTGTAGTCATTGTGAAAATGCGAGCTTCCAAGCGCATTTCCGGTCAGGTTACCGCCTCTGACGTTGAAGTTCCAGTTGCTCGAAGTATTCCTTCGAGCCGTTATGTTGTGGCACCACAGTAGGGACACGCAGAAGAAAAAATTAGGCTGGTTTAAGCACGGCTTGAACATAGTTATACGAGTGATAGCTCTGTTAAGCATAGTTAGCCTGGCGCCTGAAGCGAACAGTACACGCGCTTCGTCCATGGCGAGACTGAGCGACCAGCGCCGGTGAAGCAGCGGTTAAATCCCCGCTAGTCACGTGGTACTGAAGCGGCGAGGCTCCGAGCGAGCGCAGCCACGACGCCTCTCCGCAGCGTGACGTGCGTGACGTCACAGGACACACCTCCGCTCCGCCGGCTGTAGGTCAAACTCGCGCCACATTTGACCTTGGGAGTTTGCCTCTAGATGTAGAGCTTTCGAGAAAGAGGAAGAGGACGGAGCTGTGCTGACGTGTCTCGCATGGGCTCCTGCCTCGAAGCCACTTTTCGGCAGAAAGCGTCAGCCTTCGGGCTTGAATATTTTGGACGACATCCGGGCCATTGTCCAGTGCCTGCTGAAGCCGGATTTTGCCAATCTACGGACACCTAGGCATATTGCCGGCTGACTGCCGGCCTAGCCATCGAGCTCGACCTAGCTCGTCACCTCTCCGCCGGGAACTGAGCTCCCAGGGACCTGCAAAGATGGAGTACGCCGTGGAAGGCGAGAAAATATCAGCATCGGAGCTCGAGGACGGAAAATGGGAAACCATTCTTCGGTACCGCGACCGACAACGAGGCCTGAAGAATAAAGGGCCCGCATCAACCGACGACGAGCCTGCGCAGGGGCACCGCCAAGGCAAGTCTAATTCCAATTTTCCATCGCGAAAGAACGGGAAAAAGCTACTTGCACTCAGCAAGAAAGCACTTCTCCCGCGCTTACCGACCGATGACTACAAAATCGTCTGCCGACCACAAGGTTAGAATCTGAGGGACTTTGCGCCCGGACTACTACTCTTCTGCGCCTGCGAGGTGTCCAGGCTGCCGTATGATACGGTGAAGAATGAAGACATTATCAGAGTCAATACGGCCAACAACACCTTCACGCTATGCACGCCCGATCGTCAACGGGCGACTGCATACGCCAAGATTGAAAAACTGAACCTCCAAGGTAAAACCTACAACGTTACGTCGTACGTGGCGGCGCCCGAAGACTCGGTAAAAGGGGTCATTTACAACGCCTACGCGGGAGACTCGCCCGAAGCGGTTCGCCAAGGCTTCGGAAACAGAAACGAAGGAATAGAAGTTGTGGATGCCAGAAGGATCGGACAGTCCAGAACAATACAAATCACCTTTTTTGGAAAGAAGCTACCCAGCCAAGTAATCTATCAGTGCGGCGTCTTTCGGGTCCACCCCTTCAGGGAGCAACATGAAGTATGCTACAACTGCAGGAGGGTAGGACACCGGGCCGACGTCTGCTACAAACCTACAACGAACCTTTGCCGCCGCTGCGGAGAAAATCACTCGCCTCCACCTGAGGGAGAACAGCCAACCTGCCAACCCGTCTGCATCGTCTGCAACGGGGGCCACAACACAGGCAGCCGGAACTGCAAATTCCGGCTGATCACCAAGAACAAACAAGGAACGCCCCATGGCAACCAGGCACCCAAGCAAGGGGACAACGACTCATCACTCCACGGACACCAATCTAGGCCCAGGAAGAAGGAACAGGGTGCTACCGGAAAAGGAGGCAGCCGCAGCCGGAACAACTCCAGCTCCTTCCTGCCCCTGGGGAACCCTCCAGGGAACGACAAGAGAAGCTCGAGCCGCGGACGCAGCGATAGCCGCTCCAATAAAAAGGTGAGCTGGCCAGCAGAGGCCTCCCAATCTATTGACGCTCGAGAGAAGGAGTTTCAGATCCAACTACAATCCCGAGACAGAGAAATTGCCAGCCTTAAAAAAGAGTTGGCTGACATTAAACGCCTGTTACAAGCGCATCAGGTACAGAATGCCACTGCGGCTAGAACGCCACCCACCGCGTCCCAGGCTTCGACCAATAATGCGATGGAAACGGACGCCATTTGCCACACTCCCTCCACCGCGTCCCAGTCTTCGGCCCATAACGCGACGGACACAGACGCCAGAATAGCAACTAAAAGACCGCTTCCTACAAAAGAAGGCGAGGAATCCAAAAGAAAGGCCGAGGCTTCGGAAGCCGACACCCCGCAGCCGTCGAAAGCGCCTACCAAACTCAGGGCAGACATCAATACTCTGTCAGAGAGAACTAGCGCTATATCAACAGAACAAGCAACCTTCCAAGGCCTCGTTACTACCAAATTTGCTGAGATAGATATGCGCTTTGCAACACTAGAGGGACAGGTATCCCAAATAGCCACCTGCATGCAGCAAATAATGGATAGGCTTACAACTATCGAGGCCCGCCTACCCCCCATCTTGGATCTGTCCACGACGCCACAACCATCTATAACCCAACATGGCACCACGCCAAAAATTTGAAATTTGGCAGTGGAACTGCAGAGGCTTCCGCCGCAAGCGGGCCCACTTGCAGCTCCACATCCAACAAGCACCGTCTGTTCCAACCCCAGACGTGATTGCATTGCAAGAAGCTAGCGGCAGGGCTACACTGCCAGGCTATAAAGCATATCTGCCACCTCATTATGATACTAGTAGCGCAGCCGGCTCCTTCACAGCCACTCTGGTGCATAGAAATATCACCGCAATTCAACATTTTATAAATGATTCGGAAGAAGATTACACCCTACTTGAAATAGTACCAAGGCAAAAAGGAGACTCAAATCTCTTCATCCTTAATGTATACAACCCGCCCAGAAACAAAGGCAATGGACTCCCACACTTGTTGATAAACACAGTAAAGCTGGCTGCTGGGGCTCAACTAATAATTGTGGGAGACTTCAACGCTCAACACCCAGCATGGGGATATACCAAAGCAACTCCGAAAGGGAACCTGCTCTGGCAAATCATACAGTCACTAGGGCTCACAACGCTAAACAACCCGAGCGACCACACACGCATGGGTAACAGTGTATGTGTCGACACATCTCCAGACTTATCCCTCTCTAAAAACGTCAAGGACGCAAAGTGGGTCAACACCGGGCAAAACCTTGGTAGTGATCACTTCATCCTTAGCATCACCTTCCCCACGACAAAACTTAAAAACAAAGCAAAAGAAATACGAACCACGGATTGGGACAAGTTCAGGCAACTTCGCGACAAAACAGCTCCAAAGGAGATCTCTAACCTTAGCGACTGGGTTATCTCCCTGAATGAGGATGTCAGCTCCACTAGCGTTGTGGTGCCAGTTGAGAAGGAGGAGCAGATTGCAGACTCAAAGCTGTTACACCTGTGGCAGGCACAAAAAGGTCTCCAAAAACGCTGGAAGAAGCAAAAACACAACAAGCGACTACGCAAAAAGATCGCTGAAATCGAGAGGCGAATCGAGGAACATACACTTACTCTCCAAACACAACAATGGAACCAAATATGTGAAAGCGTCAATGGACAGCTCGGAAATAAGAAGACATGGCATCTTCTAAGACACCTGCTCAACCCAGAACAAACACGTCCCGTGCAACAAAGTCAACTGTACAGACTCATACATAAATATGAGGGTACAACTGAAGACCTAATCAAAGAGCTAGCAGAACGTTATCTAAACACGGATGATGGTACCACTCAACCAGACTACCGGGGGACTCCAAATCCAAATTTAGACGCAGACATCACAGACGCAGAGGTCTGGTACGCAATTGGAAAACTGCGGACAACATCTGCGGCGGGACCAGACAAAGTAACAAATAAGACTCTCAGGAACTTAGACGCAACGTCGATCGCGGAGGTTACAGACCTTATGAACAAATACTGGCATGCAGGCAACATACCACCAGAGTGGAAACACGCGAAAATCACTTTTATTCCTAAAGCGGGTAAGAAACTCAGCACTGAGAATCTACGCCCAATTTCATTAACATCATGCCTAGGCAAACTCATGGAGCATGTCATCCTCAATAGGCTCCAAAACTATGCGGAGGACATGAACCTCCTACCTGAAACAATGTTAGGATTCAGGGCCCAACTATCTACCCAGGACATACTCTTGCAGCTTAACAAGGACATAATTGAAGCTGACGAGGGAACAGGAACGAAAGCAATATTGGGTTTAGACCTTGTTAAAGCTTTCGACAACGTCACCCACAAAGCCATTTTGACAAACTTGTCAGAAATCAACCCCGGAGAAAGGACGTACAACTACATCCGATCCTTCCTCACTAACAGAACAGCAGTGATAACGGTCGGAACAATAGAGTCTGCCCCAATCACACTAGGAAGTAAAGGAACGCCACAGGGCTCCGTCCTGTCCCCTTTCCTTTTTAACCTCTCCCTCATCAAAATTCCCCCCAAACTGGCACAAATACCAGACCTACATCACACGTTCTATGCAGATGACATCACACTTTGGGTAACCAAAGGATGCGAAGGCTACATAGAAGACACACTCCAAGCAGCAGTGGACATCATTGAGGCATGCGCATGGGAATCCGGCCTCACTTGTTCTGAGCAAAAATCTGAACTCTTCGTGATCCGTCGTAAACAAAGAGCTAGGCGTACCACGACATCCCCCCCGCAAATAAACGTCTATGTTAATGGACGATCTGTCAAAGAGGTACAGACCATGAGAATACTGGGGTTGTATTTACAAACGAATGGAAAGAATACTGACACACTCACTAAGCTAAAACGCACGGTAGAAGCGACGGCGCGATTAATCCGCCGCATAGCTAACCGCAGACAAGGGGTGAGGGAAAGAGATTTATGCCGACTAGTGCAGGCCTTTGCGCTAAGCAGGATACTCTATGCCACCCCTTATCTCAAATTTTCGAAAGCAGAAAAGGACAAATTGGATAGTATGATACGGCAGGCCTATAAGGCTGCGTTAGGACTCCCACTAAATGCCTCAACCGAAAGGCTTATGAGGTTAGGAATACATAACACCTACAACGAACTGAAAGAAGCCCATTTAATGGCTCAAACAGCGCGATTAGCCAATTCCAGAACTGGCCGGAGTATTCTTACCAGGCTCGGAATTAACTTTCAACCTACGAATAACGATGCTAAAGTAGACTTACCCCGCGACTATAGGACGGCCCTACTAATCAAACCACTCCCCAAAAACATGCACCCCGTACACCATGAGGGTAGAAGACAAGCAAGAGCCAAAGCCTTACATAACAAATACAGACAGTGCGCTGGAACACTTTATGTAGATGCGGCAGAATACAAAAATACCAATGCCTTTGCAATTGTGGTTGTGAACGAGAATGGTGACCACATCGTCTCGGCGACAATCAAAACGAAATCCTCTGAAACGGCAGAAGAGGCGGCTATAGCCCTCGCCCTAGCGCATACCCAAGGGAGCATCATCTTCAGCGATTCCAAAATGGGTATCAATAATTTCGCTAAAGGGCGAATTACAAACATCTCCCTTAGAATCCTTAACGTAACCAAATTCTCACCAAATTATTCCCAATTGATATGGGTCCCAGCCCATTCGGGAATCCGGGGAACGAGGCAGCCCACAATAAAGCCCGAGGTTTCGTCGACCGGGCAGTGGATGAGTCTGGCTCCCTGAATTTCACGAAGGACTCCATGATCACATATCATGATCTCACCAATCATTTTAAACTAGAGAGGAGAATTTTCCCCCCTCCAGACAAAAGACTTACTAAAGAACAAGAGGTTACGTGGCGTCGTCTACAGACGAGATCGATACGCACCCCATCACTCCTCGCGCACATTTATCCAGATCTTTACAACCCAAACTGCAAACACTGTGGCCAACGTGCTACCTACGATCACATCCTGTGGGACTGCAAAATAGAGCCACCTCCGGGTGATCTAGTTACAGCTCCTTCTCTCGAGCGGTGGGAGACCGTGCTGGCTAGCTCTGACCCCAGAACGCAAGTTTTGGCGGTGGAGTGGGCTGACAAAGTCGTCGAGGGCTATGTACTCTCGACCACTTAACGCGACCTCTTGCCAAGCTCTTCCCGGCGAATAAAATGTTTTACAATCAATGTAGAGCTTTCGCTATAAAAAGAAAGGCGGGGATAAATGAAATGAAAGAAAATGCGGTGATAAATGTGTGAGTAAGCCATCGTTGTTATTGCTGGACGCAGTGCTTGACGCAGTGATCTTAACAGAAAAGCCTAACGTTTGTGATTCCTCTTCGACTGTGGGGACTGTTTTAGTGTACTTTTTGCGTGTACTTGCACCATGGCCACAACTTAATAAATCCTTACCAACTCGCTTAAATTTCCACTTTTTTGCAAATTCTTCCAGTGCCAATAAGGTAATAAACGGCCAGAAAATAAAGGTTAGAAACTAAGTCGTGTCTAAGTCGTCAATCTAGGATTCTTTGACCTCCGAAATCAAACCAGTGAGAACCTGGGTTCTACGTACTTTTTAAGGCACCAATCCTGAAGGGGGTATTTATGGCCGCTGGTCGTTCTGAAAAGGCAAGGCAATAAATCCAATTAGAGCATTAAATGGCTTGCGAATGCGAGAAATTTTGCATCTCCAGGACAAATTGCAGGTTATGCGCAGTCGTCCCCTCATTAACAAAGACGCATTGGTTCCCAAGCAAAGCTGTCCAAGAAAGTAAGTCGCCCAAACCAACAATTCCTAAACTCAGCAAAAATATTGATTGAAGTGAACGATTTTGATTAAAGTCTATTTGCATAGACGTGTGCAGTGAACTGGAAATTATTAAAAAAATCTTCGGAGCTCGAACAGCACTATTCCGGGCACCGTTATTAAAAAAATAAAACACCATGCCATTACAGGTGCCTAACGATCCAGGAGGTACACAATGACTTGTGATGGCATGCTGACGTGTCTCCTGATACGACTGGTCACATCTCGCGAACCGATTCTACATAACGTTGCAGAAGCTACTAGAAGAGCTCGCCTCAGAAATTCATGAAATACGGCAAATGAAAAGGCGCATCGATCTTGCCATTGTACCCCCTAAAGCTCTACGCTAACGCTATTCTTATTAAAGAAGCCAGCACTCGCCGAAACCAAAAAAAGCATAGCAGGATTGTTTCTGTTTTTTCAAGCTCGTGGTGTTCATAAATGGCAAATTAGTAGTGTAACCATTTTTTGCCTGAAAGTACATTAACTCCGATGAATAAAAAACAACCATACGCTGCCACTTTGATCCCACTGGCAGCATATGGTTGTTTTTTCGTCTACTTTCAACTCCACGGCAGCATCTGGTTGTTTTTTCTTTTTGTTTCAAGTCAATTTAAGGCAAGAAACAAATGATTGCACTACTAATTTTTCATTTATAAGCACCACAAATTAAAACAATAGAAACAACTGGTCTCTGCTTTCTTGGTTTTGCTCACTGCTGGCTTCCTTTTTTGTATATATTCAAGAAAAACTTTGCGCAAAGCACGACGAAATACGAGGCGGAACCACGCACACTCACATGACCGCAAACTTGCAGCTGTATTTGCGCAAGTGCATTGCGCAAAGTTATCTTGACTATGTCGTTTCACCAACTAGCCCAACAAGCTTCACTACTAAGTATTGTGTGTTGCATAACGAGCCCCCTCATTTCCCTACCCTCGCCGCTCAGTAGGTTAACATCATGTTAACTGATAACGTTACACTATGTTAACTTATAACGGCAAAATTAACGCGGAAGAAGTTGGTTTCTGCAACCCGTGCGCAACAGAACTACGTACCATAAAGTCTGATGACATAATCACCATCATCATCAACAACGATTACAGTCACATCATATGCAAGCGGGGTGGTTTATTGCTGCAGGTTGGCGAAACAATGGCAACAGTGAGAGTTGAAACTAGACACAAACTGCATCGAAGCGCTGCTATCAATGAAATGGCGGATATTTGGCAGTGTGTGTGTGTGTGTGTGCGGGGGGGGGGGGGGGGGGGGGGGGTATAAAGAACTACGCGAACTAGATGAAAAAAAAATTAACTACTCTGTATTGCTAACCACCGTAGTTCACTCGTTTCTTGCCTTCATTTTCCTTGATTTATGACAAAAGCACGAACTTTAACTTTTCTTCACTTAGGCCAGCACAGTACGCTTCGTTATTCCTTAGACTGTTCTGTCATGGAAGAAGTGCCAATCACGCAAATGTTGAGAGCTGGGCGAGTTTGATGATTTCCGCGCGGAGGGCTACAAAATGTTCAAGCAGTCGCCTCATCACAATAGTCTGTTTTGGTTTGCATAAGCCACTTTCACTCTGCAACTTTTCCGCGTTCCTGCATTCACCGCTCTTTGCATGTGTGATGAAAATTCTTGTAGTCCAAATTGTTGAAGCGGGCGGAGTGGGTGAGGAAACAAACGCTGGTAGACGACATCCTAGTGGAAATCAAGAGGAAGAAGTGGACTTGGGCAGTGCACGTAATTCGAAGGCAAGATAACCGCTGGTCCTTAAAGGGCCACTGCCCAGGGTCCGGACATTTTTGAAAAACAAGCCCACTGCATAGATGAGGCATCGAAGATAACCTCTGCGAAATACTAGAGCCATGCGCGCCCCGAAAAGCTGCGAAAATTCAAATCAAAGCCCGCTCGTTCTTTCCTTCAACAAAAACGGGCCCGGCCCACTACTATGAACCCCGTTGACGTAATGGGGGGTTACTTTCGCTAAAGGCACTCCATTGGTGCATCGTTCTGACTGACGGGAGAAGGTTGGGCGTAGCCTTGGCGTCGCGTCGTCTGCACAACGCTTTCCGCAGCGCCTTCTGTTCTGGCTCATGCCTACAAACCCGCATGAAGGAACAAAAAAAAAAACTGCGGAGGGAGCGTGCGGCGACAGCCTTGAACCCTAGCGATAAAAAGTAAAAAAATAGTAAAACTGAGGGAGTTGGTTCGCCCCCCCCCCCCCCCCCCCCCCCCGCCGTGATCAAGTCACGAGGCGCTCTGCGTGCGCGCTCCCTTCTCAGTTTTTTTTCTTCTATGCAAGCCCCCCAAAACAAGGTTTTAATTAGTAGTGCAGCAGAGCCTTTCCCTCGCTCGCCCACTTGACCGCTCCGCACACACACGGCTTATCTCGAGCATCTTGCGTACGCCTTGACTCCAATGAACGACATGGGCTTCGGAGCGGAGAAAAGACACAAACACGCAGAACACAAACACACATGAAGAAAAGCAAACGGGCGGTTGCCGGGCCCGCACTTCGCCGTGTGTTTCGAACAGAACCGACTTCCGCCCCTCCGCTCGTGAAGCGGTGGGGAGGCCTAAAAAAAAATGAAAAGGTGGCTCGCTAACTGGGAATGACAAACAGATGTATGAAAGGATGCGCTCGCTAACAAATCTAGGTGGTCGAGCCGATCGCGCCTCTCGATCGTTCAGTGTGCGCGCCCGCAGCGCCCCCCCCCCTCCCCTCGAACAGACCCAGCAGCAAAAACCAAGAAAAGGATTCTATTGAAGGCGGGGCCATGACGTAGCCCCTGTGACGCACTCCACAGACACCACGCCTCCGGCTTACATCGGAGAAAGAAGGGGTGATTTTGCCTTGCCGAGCCTACTCGACGAGGAGCGGGAGAGAAAAATTTCGAGGAGGGAATGGAAGGAGAGGAGGCTCGCTCAAAGTGAGGTAGAGAGTGTCTGCGACCACGGGGTGGGCAGGGGCCCTTTAAGGGTAACGGAGTGGGTTCCAAGAGAAGGCAAGCGTAGCAGGGGGCGGCAGAAAGTTAGGTGGGCGGATGAGATTAAGAAATTTGCGGGAATATAGTGGCCGCAACTGTCGGAGGACAGGGTTAATTGGAGAGACATGGGAGAGGCCTTTTCCTGCAGTGGGCGTAGTCAGGCTGATGATGATGATGACGATGCCTTTGAGGGAATAAAGTAAGCCACCCTGGTCGTGAATCATCAGAATTCGGTTCAAAAGTACTGGGTGAAATTCAACGTGTTCGGCTTGGAAAAGTTGTGGATCACTGCGATAATTATGGGTGAAGTATCATTTCATCATGCACTAAAGGTATGGGCTTTACCCTTCCTTCACCATTAAAGCCATGCGTCATTAATGTCCGAGCACCGCTTAATAGCAGGTAAGAGTGACGAAGCGCCTTGAGGTTTTTTCAATCATCGCTTGCACCCCTTCCCAACTTGTCACTCCCGAGTGCGTTCATCTGCAAGTTCTCTACAAAAAACATGACCTCCACAAAACGCCATTGGCTCCAACGTTTTCACTATGCCACTACCTTACTTTTTTTATGCGTTTGTGTGGGTTACAAGGTTCTTCTTCTGCTGTTCGTACAGCTACCGCAAAATCTTTCTCTAGTGGTGTGTTCTTCATTCGACATTCGAAAATCAAGAGCTCGAAGGCTTTTTAATGGTGGTGAAAGCTTAAAAAAGTGTTTGTTCACCTTCTTCATGTCTAAATTAACATCATTTTTAGAATGCTTGAAGGCCCTAATTGTCTGGACGAGCACACATTCCAACGGGAAATTGTTTATGAACGAAATTTTTCGTATATTAAAAGATTCCACTGTAACAATCAATATATCCGCGGATCTCCCCTCGGTAAGCTTGCATTTTTTTTTTTGCTCTTAACGATTTTGCTTGATTAATTTTCTTCGTCCTTCATTGCTCCAACCGTTTGCCGCATAGGAGCTCGCATACCTTGGGATTGGTGAGTAGAACGGGAATTATATGCATTGATCGCGTTTGTTTTTACTTACCCGCATGTATTTATTCCGCGTGACAAGGAATAAATCATCTCTTTTTCTTTAGAAAAAATTTATTTACATATGTACACATGCCAAGGTTACAAGATACATTCACATTTACAAAAACACATGACATTAAGCATGTAAGGTGAGCCAATTAAAGAGGTACCATAAACATTTCTAAGTAACTAACAGGAATGGGCAATGTAAAATAGGAATGCATATATACCGATTGACAGAAGAGCGAAAAGTCGATAATTAGACATTGAAACATTGAAAAGTTGACCTTAGCGCCAGTTTGGCCTAAAAACCAACAAGACGACCGTTATTAACAGAAATAAATGGGCATGACCATTGTCGGAGAAACTCTTCCTCACCCAAGAAAAAGAGTTCCTCGGACAAAAAACTGATCAGCTCCCGTCGGAGACGGCCGAGAATTGGCCACACAGCGCGGCGTCGAAAGCCACTAGCGACCGCGGCGCATCGACTGCGCCATAAACTAAAAAGACCTGCAACTATTAACAGGCGAGCAAAACGGCCGCTGGGGAAGCGGCCGCGGGAGACGAAGCACGAAATGCCCTGCCCACGAAATCCCGCATGAACCGCGCGCCAAAAGACACGCGCTACAACACAGGTGACTGTAGCGTGGCGATTAGATTCCGGGACCTTTCAGAGCGTCAGCATGCGTCAGCTCAGCTCTATTACTCATTGTCGCGTTAGTATGAAACACAAGGCCGTTCAAATGGGACCAGTGGGTGGTACCATTGGTACACATACTGTGGACCACCTAATTGGCGCATAATGTTCGGAGTGGTATCAAACGATTCAGCACGTTACGGAGCATAAACTTACTTGTCGAGTCAAAGTGTAGGCTCTAATGGGGATTCGCACCGACGACCTTTGGCTCCCCAAACCGTGACTCCTTGAAACTTCAAACATCCATTACGGCCAAACTAACTGATTTAGGACATTCGAAGTGGTGTCAAACGATTTGTCTTCTTTCACTGTGTACGTTGACATCAAAAAGTAGCTATCAGGATGTAACAAAAATTTGTACCGGATATAATCAAGCAATGTTCGTTCGATATAGCTAACGCCCAATGCTCATATGCTGCCACAGCGTTTTGGTCATTTTTTTGCAAGAGCATGAAAACGGTAGCTAAAGCTATTTCCTGCTAACATGAAACAAATCTTGGGAGCTTTTGGAAGTAATTGGAAGCAATCAAGGATGCTTGACCGCACCCTCCGCAGCACTTACCAAGAAAATGGTGGATATTCGCCTAGGTAGCTTGATTTTTCCGCCGCTTCCAGCATCTTGTTATCTATTTCATAATGTAGTTCTTTACCCCGACTGTTGAATATTACTTTCGTTCCCATGAATTTCTACACCCACCGTTCTACTTAGAGCGTTTCAGTTTTCAACCGTACTCTGCGATTCTTTCATAGCCTTACTTACTTAGCCTTAGCCCACTGAATGCTCGCTGTAAGCACGCGTTGAGTAGCAGCGGAGAAATTGTACTTTCACCTGACAGCCTGCATGAGTGCTAATTTATCACTTGCCCTGCGGAGGGCTACGGCTCCTGTCCCGCCTTTATGCATACCTACAAGTCCTGTGCACATAGCTGAAGCTGAAATCGTTCTTTGGCTTCACTACGTACCCAGTTTGAGCCCAACCGGTATCGGCTCTTAGCAATACTTTCAGGAACTGAAGGAAAGTGCACAAAATAATACACAATTCGAATGCAGGTCAAATAACGGTTCGGAAGAGCGCTGCAGCGAATGAGGCAGTTTGCCTACTTCAGCTAATTCTTTGCTCTTCATTTTTCACGCAGGACCTTAAAGAGCAGCTGCATCACTTTTTGAGAATTTCTCAATATTCAAGGATTAAAATCTATATAGGCTGCAGGTGAGGCAGGCCAAGTGTTTTTGCACTAGCTTTTAAAATAGTGACGTAATTGGCGATTGAATTTTGCGCTTCTCCAGAAAGCAACAGAGGAGTGCGGGGAAGTTTAGTGTGACGTTACGGAAGGTACAATTTCAAATTACCGTTGCCGTCAGCCACACCCTGCCGTGCACTGTTGGACATGGGCGTCCGGAGGGGGGGGCAAGGGGGGGCGGCTGCACCCCCCTGGAAAATCCTCACTCGAACCGTGAGTGATGGCCGCACGTCAGGGGCGGCGGTGCGCTCAGCCAAAAGAGTAAAAGCGGCCCTGCTTCCACGCTTTGGGTCACATCTGCAAAGTGCCGCGTCCGGGGACGCGTCGTTGCAGACATACAGCGGCACCGGCGAGCATGTGTTTCGAGCCGTCTTGAGATGTGTGCCTGTTTCTTTGATCTCTAGAGAGATAGCGACACGGAGGCAGACAGTGCACACCCCGGCCACCGATGAATTCTTCAGGAGGGAGGGACAAATCAGCCGTGTCCATCCCCGCTTTGTCGGACTGCTCAGGGGCAAGCGGGCGATGAGTTGGCGCCGCTGCCGCTCGCTGTCTCCTCCGATCCACGGGAGAGCGCAGTTCGGTACAAGCGCCGCTTTCAGAATTTTCGGCAAAGGGGATTAGCTGCTTTTGTTCACGGCGACGCAGTCTCCAGAGGCGCCCCCACACCAGCGTTCCTTGAGTCTTCTCCGGAAACCAGCGCCTTTGGTCAAGGCAGCCCGATGGCGCCTGCCTGGCTCGCCTGTCACCTCTGGCTGGGCCTCAAATCCCAACAGCGCCCATGTACTGTGCGATGTCAGTGCATGGTAAAGAGACCGTCCGTCCCTCATAGCCTGAGTCGTTTTGGGGCTCTGAACCTCATAAAAACACACAAAACAAATTTTCCGACCGGAGTGGCGAGTGTCCCTTCCCCTCGGAAGTCGCGCGGCGTTCCTTGCGTGTGCGCGCCTCTTTGTTTGGCTTCGGTGTTTTTAGTGGCCGGTTGTCAACGAAGCTGAGAACAACCAAGACAGCGGACGATAAAACGACGAGCGGCGAGTAGTGTGTGTGCAAATACTCGACTGTGCGGTTGCGCGAGCAAGATGGAGCGAGGTGTATGAAGCTGCGAGCGTGCATTTATCTTGTGTTGTGTCCCCTTATTGCTTTTGTGTGTGTGCGCCCTCGCATCCTCCTCCTAACGACCACTCGCATCCTCCTCCTAACGACCACTTGCCCTTCGTCGCACGCTGTCGCCAGATGCCCCCCCCCCCCCCCCCCACGGTGCGCCCCCGCACCCTCCTCCTGTTCTGGGAAGCCACTCCCTCCCGTGGACGCTTCTCCGCTCCCTCCTTTCTTCGGGCGGCCAGTTCGGCTCCTGCCTCGGTCGACGCTGGTCGCACCCTCATCGGCTTTAAATAAACGAAGTCTTAAAGTACCGTGTGCGTCTTTCGCTGCATTCAACACAGCGACCGGACACGACAGTGGCGACGAGAAAGTGGATTCGACCCGCGCAACGCAACGCTATTGACAAGCCATGGCTACGCGAGGGTTTCCCAATCAGATACCAGAATTCAACGGCTCATCGTGGTCATCGTGGGTTGGACGCCTTCAGTTCTACTTTGAAGCTAACAACATCACAGACCCAGCCTTGAAGAGGGCCAACCTGCTGACGCTGTGCGGGGAGCAGACCTACGATACTGTCTGCGCCCTTATTCAGCCAAGCACACCAGCGGCAGTGTCTTACGACGACATCGTAAAAGCGCTGCAAAAGCACTACGACCCAAGGCTATCCGAGGTCTACAGCCGGGCTCGCTTCCAACGACGAGATCAACTGGGAGGAGAAACTGTGAGCGCCTACGTAGCCGCGCTCAAGAAGCTCGCTGCCGACTGCAATTTTGGAACGCTGTCGACAACAGCTACCGGGCAGGAGGGAGACGCAGCTTCTTCTGCTAACACCACCATGCTTCCCTTGGACATGATGTTACGCGACAGATTTGTGTGCGGACTGAGTGACGAGTCACTGCAGCAGCGCCTGTTCGCTGAGAAGGACCTCACATTCAGCAAAGCTTACGACATCGCCGTTCGAGCGGAGAGCGCCGGTCACCAGCAGAGAGGGATTCGCCGGAACACCGAGCCGGTACACCAGACAAGCAACCAGGTGCGCAAGCCTTCTGTTGTTGTAAAATCGGTCAAAAAGGCACAACGCTGCTGGCGGTGTGACGACCAACACAACCCCCAGGGATGTCGATTCCAGTCAGCCACGTGTAATTTTTGCCACAAGCGAGGGCATATCGAAAGAGCATGCATTACGAAACGGAGACTTGCCAAGATAAAGTCACCTTCCCAGCCTAATCACAGCGTCAACGCCTCAGAGAATACGCCGCTATCTGATCTCCATGGAACAACATCAGCAACACCATCTGTGTTGTACGACCTGAACACCATGAATCTCGGCACGCGACCGAAGATTTTTACAGAAGTAAGCGTACATCACCAGCTGATTAAGTTCGAGGTGGACTCCGGCGCAGCCTGTACTCTGATCAGTGAGGACACGTTCCGAACTTCATGGCCATCTGACGCACCCGCCCTGCAACAAGACGACACGCACCTGCGAACGTGGTCAGGACAGAATCTGCCACTATTGGGCTCTGCCAACGTGCAGGTTAACTACAACGGCCAGACCCATACGCTACCTCTGCTTGTTGTGAAGGGCACAGGATCAAGCCTTCTAGGGAGAAACTGGTTTTCTCCACTAGGCGTGATGATATGCGGCATACACCAGACGCCGAGCCAGAACATGGTTGAGCAACTGCAAGAGAAATACGAAAGAGTATTCTCGGAAGAGATTCCAGGAAACGAAGGGCCCCCGGTCACACTGGAGTTGTTGGACAACGCGCAACCCAAATTTCTGAAGGCCAGGCCGGTGCCGTTTGCTCTCCGAGATTCAGTTGAAAAAGAGTTGGACAAACTGGAGCAGCAAGGTGTCATCGAGCCGACGCAGCATTCAGAATGGGCCACACCACTTGTCGTAGTTCGCAAGAAGAACGGAACCATACGCCTCTGCGGAGACTACCGGAGCACCGTCAATCTTGCGACTAAAGCGTCCTCTTACCCGCTACCGACACCTGAAGAAGTATTCAGTGTACTGCGTGGCGCAAGAGTCTTCAGCACATTGGACCTCACCCAGGCGTATCAGCAGCTGAAGGTGAGCGAGTCAACTGCTGAATTATTGGCAATTAACACACTGAAAGGCTTGTACAAAGTCAAGCGACTGCCTTTTGGCGTAGCTGCAGCCCCGGCCATATTTCAAAAATTCATGGAGACAGTGCTTCAGGGCATCCCAGGAGTTTGTGTCTACCTTGACGATGTCATCATCAGTGGCACTTCCACTGAAGAGCATGCAGTGCGCCTAGAGCTCGTTCTCGAAAGGCTAGCAAACGCTAATTTGTGCAGAAGCAAATCGAAGTGCTGTTTTGCGGTGCCAGAGGTGCAATTTCTGGGACACCGAATTGATGCGGAAGGCATTCACCCTACCGAGGACAAAGTGCGAGCGATCACAGAAGCACGAGCTCCAACAAACAAGCAGGAGCTACAGGCTTTTCTCGGACTCTTGACGTTCTACGACCGGTTCTTGGAACAAAGAGCTACCGTGGCCAACGACTTATACCAACTCCTTCGGAAAGATGTGACATGGACATGGTCGCCACGCCATCAGCAGTCATTCGATGCCCTGAAAGACCTGATTCGAAGATGTACAGTCCTCCGCCACTACGACGAAAGGAAGCCTCTGCTTTTGGCTTGCGACGCATCACCGTACGGAGTCGGCGCGGTTCTATCGCAAACTGACGAGCAAGGAAGGGAAGCTCCCATCGCCTTCGCCTCACGTACGTTGTCGCAAGCAGAACGCAACTACGCGCAACTTGACAAAGAAGGGCTAGCCATCGTCTACGCGGCGACACATTTTCACCAGTACATTGCCGGCCGGAAGGTGACCTTTATAACCGATCACCGACCGCTATTGGGCATTCTGGGACCACAAAGGCCTATGCCACCAACTTTGTCTCCGCGAATGACACGTTGGTGCATCAAACTCTCAGCGTACGACTACGCTCTGGTCTACCGCAATGGGAGTAAACATCAAAACGCCGATGCGCTAAGCCGTCTGCCACTAGACGCAACTGTTGACGAACCATTTCCACCAGGAGACGTTCTGATGTTCGAAGCACTGCCAGAACCTCCGCTTACAGCAGGCACAGTTGCAGCATCTACGCAGAAGTGCGCAGCTCTCCGACTAGTTTACACAGCTGTTCAACAAGGCAACGTGCATAAACTCAAAGGGGACAACTTCGACGCTTACCGCAGGCGAGCTACAGAGTTGAGCACCCATCGCGGCTGCATCATATTTGGGTCCCGAGTTGTGATGCCGAGAGAACTACGCGCACAAGCTATGTCTCTCATCCACGCCGGACATCGGGGCATCGTTGCAATGAAAAAGTGTGCCAGAAGCTACATGTGGTGGCCTGGCATTGACAACGACATCGAAACAGTGGTGCGAGAATGCAAGCCTTGCCAGAGCAGCCGGAGCGCCCCGCCGAAAGCTCCTGTCCCAGAATGGGAAAAGCCAGACACACCATGGCACACACTGCACATTGATTTTGCAGGACCAATTGAGGGCTGCACTTTCCTTGTGGTCGTAGATGCCTACACAAAGTGGCTTGAGATAAGGCAAATGAGACAGACGACTTCGGCAGCAGTCATTGACAACCTCCGATCACTATTTGCAACGTTCGGCCTGCCGCGCAAGGTAGTGTCGGACAACGGAACACCGTTTGTGTCTGCGGAGATCCTCAAGTTTTATCGCGACAACGGGATCTCATCAGTTACATCGGCCCCCTACCACCCAGCGACAAACGGACAAGCCGAGCGCTACGTAGCCGAGCTAAAACGCGCCCTTGAAAGAGATCAGACAGGCTCGCTGCAGCGCCGCCTTGCGCGCTTTCTCTTCAAGCAGCACACGACGGTTCAGAGCACAACAGGCGAGACCCCCTCGAAAATGATGTTCGAGCGTGAAATGCGAACCCAGCTCACAGCCATCCTCCCCGAGCCAAAGGCAGAGACGTTCCGGGAAGAAAAAGCAATTCCGCGCTGCGGCACGCTTAATGAGGGGCAGCGCGTCCTCGCCCGACAGTTTCTGAAAAAGCCACGCTGGGAGGAAGCTACAATTGTCAGACGCATAGGCCTGCGCTCTTGGCTCGTCAACATACATGGCACAGTAGCACGCCGACATCTCAACCAGCTGCGTAGATTTACGACGCCGTCTGAGAGCTGTCCGCCAGCGGAGAGAACACGTGCACCATCTTCCCACATAGCCTGGCACCTCTTCCCGGAAGAAGAGACTTCGCCCAGGACAGACCTAGGAGACACAGCGAACAACAGCCAGCCTACAAGTGTTTCTCCCCCGAGCGCACAAAGCCAGCGCGCCTCCACGCGTGAGCGCCGACCCCCTGCACGATACCAGGCAACTTTCTAAGGGGGAAGGAAGTGTTGTGTCCCCTTATTGCTTTTGTGTGTGTGCGCCCTCGCATCCTCCTCCTAACGACCACTCGCATCCTCCTCCTAACGACCACTTGCCCTTCGTCGCACGCTGTCGCCAGATGCCCCCCCCCCCCCCACGGTGCGCCCCCGCACCCTCCTCCTGTTCTGGGAAGCCACTCCCTCCCGTGGACGCTTCTCCGCTCCCTCCTTTCTTCGGGCGGCCAGTTCGGCTCCTGCCTCGGTCGACGCTGGTCGCACCCTCATCGGCTTTAAATAAACGAAGTCTTAAAGTACCGTGTGCGTCTTTCGCTGCATTCAACACAGCGACCGGACACGACATCTTGTAAATAAGTTTTCGCTGCATACATAGTCATTTTTTTGTTTTCAACGTACGCATTCAACCGTTTTTCCAATCAATGTGTATATATTTTTAACACTACCAACCCCGAGGAACTCCATAGCCAGCTTTGTCTCGCGCGGTCCCGAATGATGGATATTCGACGCTTCTTCAAGCGTCAGCGGTTGTCTGACGAAGCATTATCCAAATGCGCCCCTGCAGATTCTGGTGTGACATGTGACAACGGTGTAGCATTTGAACAGAGTGATGCAAGCTTTTATCACCGGACAGTAGCTGATGTCGTCGACTCCATGGAAGGGACTCTGTCAACAGTGAGTTCAGGTGATGCAGCAGGCCGAGATGATTCCATTTCTCCTTTCTTGGGATTCAAGTCCGGATTTGACTAGAGCGATGCAACCTTTCATCACCGGACAGTAGCCGGCGTCGTCGTCTCCATGGAAGGAACTCCACCAGCGAGCTCCGGTCACGCAGTAAGCCGAAACGATTCCCTTTCTCCTTGCTTGGGATCGAAGTCCGGAGACAACATCAAGAAAACAAATAACTTGCCTCAAGAATATGACTTAGGAGAGTTTCTAGGCAAAGCTAAACTCACTGGCATACCGGACTTTTTGAAGTTACGTCTTCTTACTAAGCCATGGTCGCCAAATGTCACATATGATTTTAAGAAGGATGTAACACCTGGAAAGAGGCCTTTTCGACATCAGTGGCTGGGAGATTACGCCCCCTGGCTTGCGTACTCAGCGACAGCGAAAGGCGCCTTTTGTCGTTTTTGCGTCATTTTTCCTCCGCGTGTTCACCGGGGTACTCAAGGTAGTTTTATCGTGCGCGCTTTCAGTAACTACAGAAAAATGCACGAGGCGTGCAGGGATCACGTAAAATCCCAATGGCACCAGGAGGCAATGACGGCCTCACAGAACTTTATGGATGTGATGAAAGGCAAGCAGCTACCCGTTGTACAGCAGCTGAACAGAGCACTGCACGCGCAAGTTGAAAGGAACCGTGAGAAACTATTTCCAATAGTTTCCACCATTGTCTTTTGCGCGACGCATGACTTGCCGATTCGCGGCAAGCAGTCCGATAGTGGAGTCTTCAATGATCTGCTTGACTTTCGTGTAGAAGCTGGAGATACTCTACTTCAGGAGCACTTCGCTTCTTCTGCTGGCAATGCCAAGTACACTTCTGTCCGCGTCCAGAACGAGATCATCACAATCTGTGGCGACATCCTGAGAGAGCAGATAGTTACCGAAACTAACAAAGCGTTTGCTTTTTCCGTTCTTGCTGACGAAACTGCAGATATTTCAGGAAAAGAGCAGATGTCTATAGGCGTTCGCTTTATTGACAAGGCGGAAGTCGAAGTGTGCGTTCGAGAGCAGTTTTTGGGATTTGTAGAGCTGGAGCAATTAAACTCCGCTTGCATCGCCGCGGCAATCTTGAAGCTTTTGACGAATGTCGGACTGATTCTTTCGAACCTCGTTGGACAGGGGTACGATGGATGCTCTACAATGGCTGGAAAAGAAGCTGGAGTGAACAAAATTATACAAAAACAGTTCCCGAAGGCACTATTTTTCCACTGTGCAAGTCACAAACTAAATCTCGTCATCAACGATTTGAACGACGTCTCTGAAATTCGAAACACAATTGGGATAATCAAACAAACCATAAACTTCTTCCGCGAGAGCGTGCTCCGGAGAAAATTGGTGCCCAACATTCCGATGCTGTGTGAGACAAGATGGTCTGCAAAGTACAAGTCTATTAGGATCTTCTCTCAGCATTACGTGGCCATAGTCGAAGCACTCGAGCAGCTCGCGTCCACGGAATCATGCTCGAACGCTGCAACTAGACAACGAGCTCACATCCTCTACTGCGCAACAACAAGCTCATCTTTCATCGTCTGCTTGCATATTGTAGCGAAGTACAGCGCTCGGCTCGAACCAGCTACGAACATTCTGCAAGGTGGCCATTCTGTGCATGGCCACATCACTGAGCTACAACGTATTTTTCGCGGCCACCGGACAAACGCTGTAGAGGAGTTCTCTAACATCATGAATGCAGCAAGGGAGGCAGCCAATCACTTAAATGTGGTGATATCTGTACCAAGACAAGTCTCTCGTCAGGCCCACCGAGACAACTACGGGATTCAGTCGCCAGAGGAATACTACCGTGTGGCAATATATGTGCCGTACTTGGACTCCCTCACTGCTTCTTTAGCTCGGCGCTTTTCTGAAAGCAATGAGAGGAGCTTCAAACTTCTCCAGCTGCATCCATCAAAAATGAAGCACTTGAGCCGTGTTGAGTTCGCTGTTCTCGCCGAAGAACTCCAGTGCTTTTACGGCATCGACAACTTCAAGGAAGAGGCCATCTCTTGGTACGAGATGTGGTGCAACAAAACTGGGGACCCATCAGAAATAACTTACTGCGAGCTTCTACATCAGGCCAAGACATTCTTCCCTGGTGTTGCAAAAGCCATTGAGGTGGCTCTGGCTTTGCCAGTTACTACCTGTACGGTCGAACGCTCCTTCAGTACAATGAGGAGAGTGAAAACGTGGCTACGCTCAACGATGACAAACGACAGACTGGACGGCCTTTGTATGATGAGTGTGCACCGAGAGCGTGTAATGAAGCACAGAAATGAATTTATCACCAGTGTCATCACGCAATTCGCCCAGAAAAATCCGAGGCGTCTACAGTTTCTGTTCAAGGAAGACTGACTGAGTGACTGTCGTTGCGTGTTTGTGAACATATTGTGCTGTGTGCTGGTCATCAATCCGGGTGTGTCGAGAACCCGTATGCAGCAAGACTGAGCACTCTTCTCCACGAAGTGATAGTATCTTTTTGCATTTTTATTAATTTTAATTGTTTCTTCGTTGATAAACTCCAATGTATCTCTCCTAGCCTCGCTTTAATTTGCTGTTTGTAATTTTTCTTTCATGTGTGTATTTTACTTATTTATTTTATTTGTATATAAATAAATAAATTTACTCCGCAAATAGTGCCTTTTTGCTACGAACATACCCCCCCCCCTCCGGCGCCAACAACCAATGGGGCCCCCCCCTGCAAAAAATTCTGCGGACGCCCTTGCTGTTGGATGCTGTCAAACAACGTTCGGCGGGCTTTGCCGACTGAGGCGTTGTTTTTTTCTTTCAAAGCAGGTGTTTGTGCTTTGTAAATGCACCGATACCTTCGATGACGTCATCAGGCACCACCCACTTGGTTTTGTGCACTGCGGAGAAGCTTGAAGGCCGTCGCGATTTTGATCGGCGATTACGTCACCATTTCAAAAGCTAGCCCAAAAAAGACTTGGCATGTTTTACCTGGAAGTTTCACACATTCGACTATTTTAGGCTCGTCGATTTCTAAAGCCTCTGCAGTTGCCCTTTTAGGTAGCCATGTGAGCGGGGCTTATATTTGAAAAAAAAAAATTATTGGCGAAGACTTACTCATTCACTCATACTGACTCAGTAGGTGATTATGAGTTATACTCACACAGTTGGAACGATGATGAACAGTAGAAATACAGAAAAAAGCACAACTGATCTCATTTTGTCCGATATCATCACGTCCGTGGCCTCAGAAACTAGGCGACAGCTGCAACTGAGGAAAGGCGGTGACAATCAGATTGTCTTAAAACTGCCAGTCGAATAGATCTTTATTATCATAACGAGCTGAAGCAGCTGTCGACACAGAAAGCTCTGCTATCGCGACAGACGTTCCCACGCACCTGTCACTGATGATGGAGCGGGAGAAGAGAAGTACATTGAGTTTGTCGTCATTTATTATGCTAAGTTTTTCTCTCAGTTCTTAAAGGGCAGCTGCACCACTTTCTGAGAATTCTGCGATATTCAAGGATTCAAATCTACAGGGTCTTGAATATTTGGGGGCCGGGTTTTAAAAAATTCCTGTGCAAAATCTGCTACCCCATTCGAGATGAAATAACATTCACAAAGTAGCAAAATGTGGTCTACGTTATCTGATAAGTGATTCAACATCGGTAGTTGCCTAGATTTTCTGGAATGGATGGCAAACTGCTCTCGGCGGCGTGCACAATTTTCGCAGAAGCGAGTCGAGAAGCTGCGTTGACATGGTGCGCCATCTGTCGATCACACGATCTGCACCTTCGAAGCAAGCGCGCCAACGTAGCGCGCCAACGTCCTTACCGGAGATGACGGTTGCCTCGCCGCTCGACAGATGGCGCACCATGTCAACGCAGCTGCTCGACTCGCTTCTGCGAAAATTCTGCACGCCGCCAGAGCAGTTTTCCATCCATTCCAGAAAATCTAGGCAACTACCGTTGTTGAACCACTTATCAGATAACGTAGACCACATTTTGCTACTTTGTGAACGTTATTTCAGCTCGAATTGGGCAGTAGATTTTACATAGGAATTTTTTAAAACCCGGCCCCCAAATATTCAAGGCCCTGTATATATAGGCTATAGGTGCAGAATGCCAAGTTTTCTTGCACTAGCATTTGAAATAGTGACGTAATGGACGAATAAATTTTGCGCTTCTCCTCAAAGCAGTGGAGGAATGCGGGGAAGTTTAGTGCGACGTCACGGAAGGCATGATTTGAAATTACCGCTGTCGTCAGTGGTTTTTTTCCTTCAAAGCAGGCGTTTATGCGTTGGAAATGTACCGATACTTTCGACGACGTCATTATTCGTCCCCCCACTTGGCGTTGCGCGCTGCGGAGAAGCTTGAAGGCCGTCGCGATTTTAGTCGGCAGTTACATCACCATTTCAAATGCTAGCCCAAAAGGACTTTGCCTGCTTTACCTGTAAATTTTCTCACATTCGATCCTTTTAAGCTGATCGCTTTCTAAAACCTATGTAGTCGCCCTTTAAATATTAAACCGCGATGGCTGATACAAACACTGGGAGCACAGCTTCTCTCTCATGTAGCCGCCCTCACATGCCATTGCATTTACCTTCCTTGATATGGAGGGAGTTTGAAAGAAATCGCAGTTTCCCTATCAGGGATCGTACATTAAGGCGGGGGCCTTTAATGCCTCATCGTTGTAAGCACGAGTTGTCGACAAAAATGTCACGCTTTTCAATTGGACGAAATGGTCGTGACGTCACAGTGCGCGAATTTCAAGACACGGCGCACGTGGACGTGGCAGAACATGCGGACAGAGACGCCTTTTCTCTGGCAGTTGTCGATCATCGAGGTTCTCCCCTTGCATCGGCGACAATAGATAAAACAAAATTTCCGGAGGAGGCCGAAGAAGCTGCCATAGCTTTAGCCATTACTTCCACCACTGCCAAATGCATCATAAGTGACTCCAAAACAGCAATTCGAAATTTTGCAAAAGGAAGGGCCCACTCAGCAGTCATCAAAATCTTACAAAAAATCTCCAATACCCGCCAGATTACATTGATCTGGGTCCCCGCCCATTCGGACCATCCTGGAAACGAGGCGGCGCACCAATTTGCCCGAGGATTCGTGGTTAACCGGTAGGTGCGCTACCCCGAGCTCAGGTCGGCCAAGGAGCGGATGACAACATACAAAGAAATTACTACCCACTTCAAGAAAGAAAGACAGATCTTCCCAGAACCACATAAATCTCAGAGTAAAACACAACAAGTCAGTTGGCGGCAGCTCCAAACAGACACTTTCTTTAATCCGTACATGTACTCCATATGGTTCCCGGAGCAGTACAGCCCCGTCTGTTCTCTCTGTGGGCACCAAAAGGCAGACACACCGCATATCCTATACTCATGTACTCAAGACAAGCCATCGCACAGTCTGCAGCTCTCTACCCAATCTCAGTGGGAGGCTGCGCTGCTCAGCTCGGAAACGGAGGTTCAACTTCGAGTCACCAAGCGAGCCGAAGAGGTCGCCGAACGACATCGTCGGTCGGCCACCTGGCGTCCGGCCTAGAAGAGGAGCCCACCGCGGGGAGGGGAATGCCACCCCAATCCGCACCTCTTCTTTAATAAAGTTTACCTCCTCCTCCGCCTAGTAACCATGCAACCAATTAAAGGGATGGTATAGTGACGCTTCAAGTAAGTGGTACGGAGTTTAGTTAATTAACCAATTAGTCTAATTAATCTTACATAAATAAATAAAACCGGGTAGGAAATAGGTCGAGTCCGGGGAATCGAACCAGGGTCTCTGGAGTGTGAGACGAGCACGCTAACCACTCCGCCATGGAATCAGTAAAGGCGCGTCTAATGAATACTGTCTCTTCGTTCACTCCAATCTTCATTCCTTCCCGTTACAGCGAGGTTCAGGTGTCACCGAGATACGCGAGACAGATACATTTCCTTTCCTCAAAAACTAGTTTACCGACGAGCAAGGTGTAGAGCCGAACGGGCGATGGCGTTCTGTGGACTCCCTGGCAGCGTAGCAAGACGCTGTCGCGTTCCACTCTTAAAGACGAAGCTTAACATCTTAGCTACACATCAGTGACACAACCAGCAACACCGCACTTAAAGCTTCCGCCTCATCACACTTTAGGTCAACAAAGTGCCCCCCTGAATTTTTTCAAGTTAATTTTGTACATACTCATCATGTATTACGCTTTGTCCTTTTGCTATCCTACTTGGCCAACGAGGACCTTTTGTGTCTAGGTCAACAAAACAGTCGATGCGCTTATTGCAGTCAAGAAGTTGCCACCCAGAAAGCTTTACTATGAAAATTTCTGCCTTCGGGGTTGCGGGGCGCTTCCCTTGAAGCAAAGCTATAGAAAAGTTCACCCACTGATTGTTCTCTCTAAAACTAGATTACCTCGCTCTTTCAGGCTATGATTACGTTTTTCCGGCAACAATAGAAGCGCTTAATGGCCAGAAAATTGAATTTCAAATTACTGCCGCCAGTGCTTTCAAATTTATTGCGTTCTTAGCGAAAAAGGTCAGGTCGCCACAGCTTTGAAGTCAATTCGATGTAGATTACCCTCTGAAATCCGCGTTAAAAATTCACACAAAAAAATTTAATTGCGAAATAAGCCGCTGATGGCGAAACCTATACTCATTTTTCATCTTTCTAGCTTATCAAAGCTCCGATTTTGGCCCTTTCGTGGTTATAACGTCTTATTCTATTGATGCCTAATGAGCGCCGCATTAAATTCTTTATTTCTCTCGGGATCATCACCCGGCAAAGAACTGGATGTGAAATCCGTTGCACAGAAGAAAAACGAATTATAAACGTACTGCTCAACGAATTGTGCAATGCACGTTATTTCGATGCCTAAAATATTGCCACCTAGTATTGCCAGGTGGCGCATAGGAAGTAGGGCGACGACGACGAAGTAGGGCTCGCGCCGTGTGGAGTCTGTCGCTGTTGTTGCCCCAGCTTGCCTGGCCTTCCCTTTCGTGCCTGCTAATAAAGCCCCCCTTCGTCAGCAAGTACGTTACAGTCTGGTGGAGGTGCGGGGCAAGATCCCTGTATATGTCTAATACTCCTCCGCACCCCTGTGCACCGTGCAGAAACCAAGGCCTACCTCCCGAACACGGGCTTTTGGAGTCTGCAAGAGCACCCACCCATCGACCTGTTATGCCAGTTGCAGCCTACTATACCTTGCAGAATCCGCGACTGCCCAAACCATTCCATGGCAGTCAGCTCGAAGACGTCGAAGACTGGCTGGTCGAGTTTGAACGCGTGGCCTCGTTCAACCAGTGGGACGACGCAGCCAAGCTTCGAAACGTCTTCTTTAGCCTGGAGGATGGGGCACGTACGTGGTACGAGAACCGAGAAGATGCGCTAACATCATGGCATGAGTTCCGCCGACGCCTGCTGGAGACCTACACCAGCACGGATCGCCGAGAACGGGCTGAACGGGCTTTGCAGTCTCGCATTCAAATGCCGAATGAGTCTGTAGCCATGTACGTGGAGGATATGACTCGGCTCTTCCGGCGAGCTGACCCGGCCATGCCCGAAGAGAAAAAGGTGCGCCAACTCATGCGCGGCGTCAAAGAACAGCTCTTTGCAGGCCTCGTGCGCAGCCCACCATCGACCATCGCTGCATTCCTTGCCGAGGCCGCGACGATAGAAAAGGTTCTTCAACAACGTTCTGCGACTTACAACCGGCCCGTGCATGCTGCTGCAGTCACCGAATCGTTTGCCACCGCCGGGAGCCACCCTGACGATTTGCGCGAATTGATTCGCACCATCGTGCGTGAAGAGGTCCTCAAGTTTTGCAGCCCTTCGCAGTCTGCACTTGGTTCGATTTCCGCTCTTGTTCGCGAGGAGGTGCAACAGGCGTTCAGGGGTCCTACCGTCGAAACACCACCTCTGCCGGGAGACTACAGCCGCCCCACCTATGCCGAAGTTGCGAGACGCCCGGCTGCAGCTTCGCCACCGCCGATTCCAGTAACGCCTCCTGCACCGCTGTCCCCAGTTCCACCAGTCCCGTATTTCGACGATCGCCGAGTGCACTTGCGGAAGGCCGATGTCTGGCGCACACCTGACAACCGTCCACTCTGCTTTCACTGCGGAGAACCAGGCCATCTCTACCGCAATTGCTCTTATCGACGCCTCGGTCTGCAGGGCTTTCGAGCCGATTCGCCCAGACCCCGGTTTGGCCACCGGCCTCCAGCCATTGAAGACTTCCTCGCGGAACAGCGACTTTCAGCCCGTGCGCCGCATCAGCCGCGCTCATCTTCTCCGCGGCGCTCTTCCCCGAACCCGCACAGCTCCCCGCGAGCAGTACAGGGTCGCTCGCCGAGCCCTCGCCGGGAAAACTGAGACCAGCGACCTTCGGGGGCGAGGGAGCTGGGAGTCGCTGCGCTGAAGACCTCCCGCCGCCGCCGCTACGCTCCGACCGTGAACAGATAGTACCGTCATCTGACCAAGACAGCCGCGTTTCCTTGGACATACCTGTTCTTCTCGACGGTCACAGAGTCAGTGCATTAGTGGACACCGGGGCCGACTATTCAATTATCAGTGATAAATTGGCGACTCTTCTAAAAAAAGTCCTTACGCCTTGTTCTGTAGTGCATCTCCGTACTGCCGGTGGTCATCTCGTTACTCCAAAGGGTATTTGCACGGCTCGGGAGTATGGTGCTGCGGGAGTATGGTGCTGTCATCGACCTCCGCCGACGAATCACCACCTTTTCGACCAGTAAAGCGACCCACCTCGCCGAATCTACACCCCGCAGTGCCGCCCTTCGTGTTTCTGCAGACAGTGTCACGTTGCCGCCACGGAGCAGTGTTTTGGTTGAAGTCACTTGCAACGACTTGCATGACGCAGAAGCAGTCGCCGAGGCTTACCGTTCACTCCTGCTTACTCAAAGCATCTGCGCCGCTCGCAGTCTACTGACGCTTCGTGGTGGCCGGTCTGCGGTCCTGGTCACTAATTTTTCTAATGAGTACCGGCACCTTTTTGCAGGAACGGCTATCGCTTCTGCCGAACCTGTTACCGATATTCCCGTTTGTTTTGCGTCCGCGGCAGCCGGCACTGACGAACCTTCCCTTGAAAACGTCGACATAAACTGCCACCTGTCTCGGGAGCAACGCCTGGCTTTGGAACAGCTGCTGAAGGAATACAAGTCGTGCTTCGCTTCCTCCTCGAGGGTTCGTCAAACACCCATCACGCAGCACCGCATCATCACCTATGACGACGCTCGCCCTATACGACAGCAGCCTTATCGTGTTTCTGCTAAAGAACGGGCGGTTATCCAAACTCAGGTTCAGGAAATGCTTGACGATGGCGTTGTTCAACCTTCCCAAAGCCCGTGGTCTTCACCTGTAGTCTTTGTTAAGAAGAAGGACGGCACTCTCCGGTTTTGTGTCGACTATCGCAAACTGAACAGTGTGACCAAAAAGGACGTCTACCCGTTGCCGCGCATTGACGACTCGCTGGATAGATTACGGCGCGCTAAGTACTTCTCATCCATTGACTTAAAGAGCGGCTATTGGCAAATTGAAGTAGACGAACGGGACCGCGAAAAAACCGCCTTTGTGACTCCAGATGGCCTCTATGAATTTAAAGTGCTTCCTTTCGGTTTGTGCTCCGCCCCGGCTACGTTCCAACGGATGATGGACACCGTCCTCACAGGCCTCAAGTGGCAAAGCTGTCTTGTTTACTTGGACGACGTCGTAGTTTTTTCGGAAACGTTTGACCAACATCTCCAGCGCCTGCGGGCTGTCCTCGAAGCCGTCCGCTCGGCAGACCTTACCCTGAAGCCCCAGAAGTGTCATTTCGGTTACGAAGAGCTCAAATTTCTGGGTCACGTTGTGAGCGCTGAGGGAGTGCGGCCGGACCCCGAAAAGACTGCCGCCGTCGCACGTTTTCCTGTTCCGACCGACAAGAAAGCTGTCCAGCGCTTCCTGGGTCTCTGTGCGTATTATCGGCGCTTTATTGCGGACTTTTCCACGATTGCTGAGCCGTTGACGCGCCTCACCAGGAATACCACCTCCTTTGTCTGGACCACTGAGCAACAGACCGCTTTCTCTACGCTCCGCCAGCGCCTTCAAACACCTCCCGTTCTTGCGCACTTCGACGAAGATGCCGATACCGAGGGCCACACCGACGCCAGTAACATCGGTCTTGGCGCTGTCCTTGTTCAACACCAAGACGGCCTTGAGAGGGTTATCGCCTATGCTAGCCGTACTCTCTCCCGCGCCGAGAGCAATTACTCCACGTTTGAAAAAGAATGTCTTGCGGGTCGTGTGGGCCACCATGAAGTTTCGCCCTTATCTTTACGGCCGTCCATTCAAAGTGGTCACCGATCACCACTGCCTATGCTGGCTGGCAAATTTGCGAGACCCATCTGGACGCCTGGCACGCTGGAGCTTACGGCTCCAGGAATTTGACATTACTATTGTTTACAAGTCCGGCCGCAGACACGAAGACGCCGACACACTGTCGCGTGCACCAGTTGATCCTGCCGACGCAGCGCCCGATGACGACAGCGGCTTCCTTGGTACTCTCACCGCCTCCGACCTACTGACTCGGCAGAGGGCGGACTCGGACCTTCGCCCTCTCATTGACGCCCTTGAAGGTAGTGATACGGTTATACCTCGCCACTTCTCTCGACGTCTTGGCTCCGTCTGTTTGCGGCAAGGTCTCTTGTACAAGAAGAACTCGAGAGGCAACGATAGACCTTACCTTCTCGTCATTCCAGCCGACCTCCGATCTGAAGTTCTTTTCGCCTGCCACGATGAGCCCACGTCTGGCCACTTGGGCTTTTCACGTACGCTCGCCAGAGTGCGGAACATGTATTACTGGCCTGGACTTTCTGCTGATGTCAAACGATACGTTAAAAGCTGCCGAGAATGCCAGCGCCGGAAAACGCCCCCACTTAAGCCGGCGGGTTTTCTCAAGCCCGTTACTGCCCCTCGCGCTCCGTTCGACCAGATTGGCATGGACCTCCTCGGCCCTTTCCCCTTGTCGCAGGGCGGCAATAAGTGGATCATAGTTGCTACCGACTATTTGACTCGCTACGCCGAGACCAAGGCGATCCCTCGTGGCACAGCTTCAGAAGTCGCAGAGTTTTTCATGCACAACATCGTCCTGCGACATGGCGCTCCTTCGCACGTGATTACAGACAGAGGGAGGGCGTTTACAGCGCAACTAATCGACCACATCTTTCGGCTGAGCTGCACAACACACCGCAAGACCACGGCCTACCATCCGCAGAGCAATGGCTTGACCGAACGATTAAACAGGACCCTTGCGGACATGTTGTCCATGTACGTAGATGTTCAACACAAAACTTGGGATGAGGTCCTGCCGTATGTCACCTTTGCCTACAACACCGCCCTGCAGGAAACTACGCGCTTCTCCCCGTTTCGCCTTGTGTACGGACGCGAAGTCCAGAGCATGCTTGATGCCATGCTCCCGTGCCCAGAGGATGATCAACTCGCCCCAGACGCCCAACAGTTTGCCCAACGTGCTGAAGAAGCCCGTCAGCTGGCCCGCGTGCACATCGGGCAACAGCAGAGCTCGGATGCGCGCCGTTACAACCTTCGCCACCGACAGGTTGACTACAAACCCGGTGACCAAGTCTGGGTGTGGACTCCTGTTCGTCGCCAAGGCTTGTGTGAGAAACTGCTCTCCCGCTATTTTGGCCCTTACAGAGTGGTACGGCGTGTGAGTGAGGTTAACTATGAAGTGGTTCCGGACGGTGCTGCGCAACCGCGACGCCGACAGCCCGACTCTGACACTGTGCACGTTGTGCGGCTTAAGCCGTACTATACACGGTGACGCAAACGTGCTGATGTTTTCGCGTGCTTCAGTTGCGGCAGTTTGCTTGTTTTTTTGTTTATTTTTTGTTTCACCCTTACGTCGACAGCGACAGCGCTCTTTTTTTTTCTTCCTAAGGGGGGAATAATGCCACCTAGTATTGCCAGGTGGCGCATACGAAGTAGGGCGACGACGACGAAGTAGGGCTCGCGCCGTGTGGAGTCTGTCGCTGTTGCTGCCCCAGCTTGCCTGGCCTTCCCTTTCGTGCCTGCTAATAAACCCCCCTTCGTCAGCAAGTACGTTACAATATGTTACATAATTTAATGACACTTCTAAATATGCGTCGACTGCGCATAAAAGATGGCAGGTAGTGTTGAGCACGTTACGTTGACTATCAATACGCGAGGCGAAAGGTAGTGGACTGGCTTATAATGCAATCTTGAGGAATACCTTGTTTCAGTTTTATGGTAAAAAAATGTGAATGTGACGCTGAATTTCTCGAGATCAAGTAGTTAACTGAACAGGACTTTCTGAACCGAAGAGACCGGTCACGTACATCGAAAGATCTGTCAAAGTGCCTGAGGTTTTTATTGCGAAAGCAATACTACTTGCACTTTCACGCCTTTGCCGTGCCGCGGCGGTGACCACCATTGACCTTCATTTGACCTTGATTGCATTAGATTGGATTAGATTATATTGCATTGGACTGAATTAGATTACATTAGGTTAGATTAGATTACATTGGATTGGATTGGAGTGGATTTAATTAGATTGGATTGGAATAGATTGCATTGAGTTGGATGGGATTGGATTGGATGGGATTGGATTGTATAACCGATGCATCACCACAAGTCTAACCACAAGCACCACCACCAGCTACACTACCAGCTGTACCATGGCGTAGGTACGGATATTGCTTTCGCAATTACCAGGCTTAACCAAGCTAAGCCACAGCGAGTTTTTTTCACCACGACTGTTCGTACGCTGATGGGAAGTAACCTTGGGACCTGTTCACGTACAGTCAGCGCCCGACTAAACGTGAAGACAATGAAAATAGAAAAAATTCAGGGGGCACTTTGACTGTCTAAAGTGGGTAGAGGCGGAAGCGTTTTCCGCACCACCTTCGCTGTTTCTGTGGCACTGGCGGCGTCACATATAATTGAGAACTAATTACTAAGTCATGACAAATCACAAATTAATTGTTAATTACTGATTAATGCCGGAATACTAATTAAGTGCTAATTAATGCCGCTTAAGCTCCGCCTTTAGGAGTGGAACGCGACAGCTCGTTGTAGCGCTGCCAGGGAGTCCACGGAACGCCACCACCCGTTCGGCGCGATGCCTTGCCCTTTGAACGCAACGCTTTTTGAGGAAAGGAAATGGCGCAGTAATTCTCTGTCATCTCGGTGGACACCTGAACCGCACCGTAGAGGAAGGGAGGAAGTGGGAGTGAAAGAAGATAGATAAAGAGGAGCCGTAATGAAGAACATGAAAATTGTATTTGAGGAAAGGAAATTGCGCAGTAACTGTCTCACATATCTCGGTGGACACCCGTCAAAATTCAGGGGGGCACTTTTTTGACCTAAAGTGTGGTCACTGATGTGTGGTTAAGATGTAAAGCTTCGCCCCCAAGAGTGGAACGCGACAGCGTCTTGCAACGCTGCCAAGGAGTCCATAGAACGCCATCGCCCATTCGGTTCTACGCCTCGCTCGTCGGTAAATTGGTTTTTGAGGAAAGGAAATGTATCTGTCTCTCATTTGTCGGTGGACACCTAAACCTCGCCGGAAGGGAATGGAGGAGGATGAGAGTGAGTGAAGACACCGTATTCACTAGACGCGCCTTTGTTCATTCCAAACTATCAAGCTGGCATGGCGGAGTGGATAGCAGGCTCGTCTCTCACGCCGAAGACCGGGGTTCGATTCCTGAGCTCGACCAATTTCTTAATCGGTTTTATTTATTTATATGGCCTGACTAGTAAAGCTAATTAGGCTAATTGGGTAATTAAGCAATTAACTAAGCTCAGTCCCACTTACTTGGAGCATCACTAATACGATCCCTTCAATTGGTTGCATGGTTACTAGCCAAAGTGCAATTGGCCCGGTTTGAAATTCGCGCACTGTGACGTCACGACCGTTTCCACCAATTGAAAAGCATGACATTTTCTGTCGACAACTGCTGCTTACAACGATGAGACATTAAAGGCTTCCGCCTTAAAAATTGTCCGTAGTTTAACTCTTCTAAACCTAATTAGAGCGAAAGCTCCATTAAACTTGACTGCGCTTGGTAAGACGCTTGAAACGAGGCGTTTCAGGCACACATTCAGTCGTACTCTCATCCATGGCGAAACTGCATGCGAGAGCGACGTCGCCTCCTTAAGCGAACGCCGAGTCACGTGCATAATCACATGACCACGTCTGGCGAAGCGGCGGTCAGTGCACCGCGGTCGGAGCAGTGGGGCGGCGGCGGTCGCAGCAATGGCGAGTCACGTGGTATGACGTCTAGCCACACCTCCGGCGCTCCTCCTGCTGAAGGTCAAACTGCAACACCCTATGACCTTGGCAAAACACGGCGTAGTGGAGCTCTCGCTCCGAACAGTAGAAGGCTTCAGCTGAAGAACAATTATTATAGTGCGCATGGGCCAGCAGCGGCTGTGTTTGCTATCGCGGCGCTACCACAACCGCTCACTTGCTCCGAGGATACAGAGGGAGAGGGAAACATGGCCGGAACTCTCGGGCGACCCTTTTTAAGGCGAAAGCCTTTAATGGCTCATCGTTGTCCGTCCGTCCGCGAAAACTGTCACACCATAGTCCATCAACCTGATAACGTCATCAGAGGTGTACTACACCGTAACCAAAAATCATCGCAAAATAAAAATAACAAATTGAAATAAAAATTTCAGTTTTAACCTCCTCACCAATTCTACCACCTATTTATGAGGCTACAGTACACGGGCCTGTAGAATTTCTCATCCATTAAAATTCGACGCCGCGGCCGGGACCGAACCCGCCTCTTTCGGGTCAGCAGCCGAGCTCTCTAACCACTGAGCCATCGCGGTGGCTTTTCGCAAAATAGTTCAATGCACACAGGCCCTAAAGCCGACTCTCTCCCCGGGCTATCTCCCTGTCCTTAGAAACCTACTCCCATTCAGATAGTATGGCCCTTACACTAAAACACGAGCAGGAGCACAGACGGTACTCGATCGGCACCTTGTAAGGGACTGGATCGCGCTAACGACAGCCTCCTCATCGAAATTCTCACAAACACTGTACGGTGCCCGGCGGTGCTTAAACATTCAACACATCCTTGATGGCGCGTGCCAGTTCTGTGGGGAGGTGGCTGACACCTTCCACATGGTTTGGGCGTGTCAATCGAACCCATCTATCCTCCCCAACACCAGAGAGGACTGGAAAGCGGCCCTGCTCGGCTGACAAAGCCTCAAGACCCAAAAGGCCTTGGTTCAACGGATGCGGGCGTCGTTGCTTGCCAATGGAGCCTGTAATAGGGGCTCCACCTAGTATTGCGAGTGGAAAGGACCAAAAGGGCCCTACCCCAATCACTTCTCTGTAACAATTTAATAGAAGATAAATACTTTTCACCACCATCTCCAACTCGATAATTTGAAAGTAGCGACACTCTCCTCCGCGCCGCGCTTTCCTCCTCAAGCGGGTCGTGGAGTCCGTGAAGTTTGACGGGAATGCGATCCAACCGAAGGTTAGGGCGCTCGGCTACTGGGCCGGAGCACCCGGGTCCAACCACACCACGGCGGCCACGTTTGGATGAAGGCGAAACGCAAAAGGCGTCCGTTTGCTGTTGTGCGATATTAGTGCACGTTAAATATCCCCCAGGTGATAGAAATTGTTCCAAAGGAAGTTTTAAAGCACTTTGATCTTGCATGTACAGGACGGATGGATGGAAACAAGTTTATTGGACAAAAAAAAAAATCTTCCAGGGTGGTCCCCTACTGGTCCAGGAGTCCACGGGCTTGAGTTCCACATAAAGCCCGATCTACCAGTCACTTCTGGCCGGCGGGCTGAGCTGTCCATAAGGCAGCCTCCCAGGAAGAATGAGTGGGAGTGGGGAGGCAGGCAAGAGACTGATACCGCTGCTAGACGGCACACCGACAAGATCTTTTCCTGACAGCCGAGCGGACGCGCTTCACATGGGCTCTGCGAACTTCCTGCTTATTCTTCCAATCACCCTTCATAATGTACAGGAAAGTGCCCGTACTGTGCCGAGAAGTTTTCGGACATCTTCCCCATGGTGTGGGCATGCCAGTCAACCCCGAACCTCGCCCCAAAACCCAACCCCACCCGGGAGGACTGAGAGGCAGTCTTGCTCGGCTGCTCCGACCTGGCAAGCCAGAAGGCCCTGGTCGACCGAGCCCGAGCCGCGGCGGTCGCCAATGCGCTTCTGTAATGAGGGAATCCACCTAGTGAATGTGAGAGGTGGCCCCTTCCGGGCCACCTGAAACTTCTTCCCTGTCATGTACGAGGAAGGAAGGAAGGGAAAACTTTATTTACACTAATGGTTTTTCCTGCGGTTTGGGGGCATCTTCAGAGACGTCTTGGTTCTACCCCCAGGAGCCTTCTCTGTCGAAGTCGTCCGCCTCTAATCAGTGGTCGGTTGCCCTCAGTCCAGGGCTCCGCTGGCCACTGCCGCCCGTTGAGCTCGCTGTACATGTACGAGGAATAGTTTTCACATCCGGCCGCGGCGGTCGAATTTTGAGGGAGGCGAAATTCTAGATGCCCGTGTACTCTACGATGACAGTGCACGTTAAAGAACCCCAGGTGGTAGAAATTCCTGGAGTCCTTCACTATGGCATCCCTCATAGCCTGAGTCCCTTTAGGACGTTTTCCCTCACCCGCCCATTTCCGACATCTGTCGCCTTATACATGCATTCGTCATTAGCAGATTCACTTACTCTCTACCATACCTCGAACTATTTAAGGTGGACATCGACAGATTAAACAGGTTACTCAGACAGGCATATGAAGCTGGTCTAGGGCTTCCTAGAAACACACCCACGGACAGATTTTTATCCTTGGGTATACACAACACTGTAGAAGAACTCATCACTGCACACAAGGCGATGCACATCCAAAGACTGGCCAACACTACAGCGGGAAGGGAGATTCTAGATCGAATAGGCGTAAACGCTGAACCCCTGTCTAACCGACCGGGCCCTCTACTACGAGGAGTGCGCGACAAACTAGTCATCAAACCGCTCCCCAAAAATATGCTACCGGGCTTCCACGATGGCAGACGACGAGCCAGAGCGCGGGCTCTGCATAGAAAGTACCTCAACCATCCTGGAGCAGTATACACCGATTATAATTTCAGCCAAAGGGCCTTCGCTATCTGCGCATCCAAATTCATAGCAGGAAGAAGCGAGTACATCTCTGCGGCCTCAGTCACGGTCAAGTACGCGGATCAAGCAGAAGAAGCGGCTGTAGCCTTGGCCATAGCAAATACTGACGCTGACATCATTCTCAGCGATTCCAAGACTGCCATACGCAACTTCTCGCGCGGTAGAATATCCCTAACTGCTAGAAACATCCTCAGAAATATTACACTGCAACGAGAAATAGAACTGGTATGGACTCCTGCCCATTCAGGGAACCCAGGGAACGAAGCAGCCCACCAACACGCTCGAGGTTTTGTCGGCCGAGCGGTGGGCTCTCGTCCAGGGGGATCCGAGATGGAGTGATTTCGTACCACGACATTACCCAATTCTACAAACTCTCTAGAAGAATCTATCCTCCCCCGCACAAGTCACTCTCCAAACACCAAGAGGTGGCTTGGAGAAGACTTCAAACCCATTCTTACCCGAACCCGTACATTTACGCCCACATCTACCCCGATCTCATAGACCCCAGCTGCAAACACTGCGGTAGCACTGCCACCCTCGATCATATGCTATGGGACTGCCCGGATGATCCTCCTCCGGAAGCTCTTATAGAAGCTCCCTCACCAGACGCCTGGGAAGAAGTGCTGCGCAGCTCGGACTCCGCCGTCCAGGCAGGAGCCATCGAGCGCGCCGAAGAGGTCGCCGCCAGCTATCAGCTAACGGCCACCTGGCGCTTCTGCTAAGCATCCAGGAACCCTTCTTTTCCGACAATAAAGTTTTCTCTCTCTCTCTCTCTTTGCCGTGCCAACGCCACTCTAATTCTGCAGACACAGACTAACTCCCTTCCCTGCGAACTGTATTTCCATTATATTCTTCATAAACCGGGCAAACCCGCCAGTCTCGTGTGCGGAGAGCATCCCTCAAACTTTCATACATATTGGTTATGCCCCCGCGCCACAAACTCTCCCACCATACCTTCCTCGCCTACCGTGCCTTCCTCCTTTCACCTCATGTGGGCCCGATGGACCGCTTCACCAACCTCTCTGCAGCCCACCCTCGCCGCCCACATCCGACACATCCAAGGGACACATGGCCCTTGTTAAGTTTCTGGCGATCCGACGAACGACGAGCAAGCGGCGACACCGAAGGTTGTCGGAATGCCTTTATTCCATTACGGCAGACGGGCAGGAAAAAGCGGCGCAGCGCTCTGCCGTGGCGTTTATATAGCTCGCCCAGAACGTAACACCCTACTCCACCACCGCCGATATACAGCGCCCATCAAACGGCCAACTAAGAAGGCCCGGACTTGAGCTCAAAAATAAAAGTTATCTCTCTTTAGGGTGTTAAGCACCCCCCCCCCCCCCTCCCCCATGATCCCATAAAGTTTTTGTAGCGAAAGCTACATTGGCCACGAACTTGCGATTTCGCTGTGGCGGTGCTCCGAGGAGGCACAGGGAGCGACCTTGAGCCGTTGCCTAGCAACCGCCGCAGCTGGCGGGCGCAGCGCTGCCATTTTGTATGACGTCACACCGCTTGCCTCGTTGTTGTGCTCGCTTTCGCTATGTATATCCTGGCATAGCCGAGCTAAGCCGCTGTTTTCAGAGAGACCTTCACTACGGCACCTTTCTTCTTTCACGCTCTCCATTACCCCTTCCCTTAGGGCGTGGTTGGGGTGGCCACCTAGATATGCAAGACATTTACCCATCTTTCTTCTTTCACTGCCACCATCCTCCCTTCCCTACAGGCACAGCACGGTTGAGGTGTCCACCGAGAAGGGAGAGTTACTGTGTGAGAGTTACTGTGTGGTTTCTGTTCCTCAAAAAAAACTAACCAAGATCCCAAGCTGAGGAAGGTATGCACTTGAGTGTATAGACACCAAAAAATAAGCCTGCCACTCCAGGCCTCTCCTCCGCCGCTAATGCCAATCAGCCTTCGCTGATTAATATGCTAAGCTGGTAAGCTTATGTCTAAGAATTTTTTTTATGTCTAGTTCATGTTCCACCACAGTATTTGTATGTCAGACTTTCTTGAGTTGATGGATGCATATGGTGTCCAGTTGAGAGGGCTGAGAGCATTCAAACGGCTGCAGTGCATGCATTATTGACTGAGGTGCACATGCTGTGTACCATAAAAAACTTACAGCATGACAATGGTAGCAGTTTATTGGATGAAGAAAACTATTTTACAATAAATAAAATCTTTAAACTGCCAGATTGCTACAAAAAACGCAATGCTGGCTGATGTAAAAATGCTTGAGTGTAAACAGCATAAGTTAATAGAACTGGTTTAGAGAATAGGAGCATTCCACAATAATGCAAATTTCACCTCCTCAAATTATTTTAACAATTAATCTGAAAACCTGCAAGGTTTCACAATAACAACACAACCTGACTTTTCGGACTGGCGGACTGGTAAACCAAGCTGTCCGGCAAATAAGCCACCATTTGAGATTACTTAACTATACTACAATGTACTCTGGACGCGAAGTTTTACATCATTTTTATGGGTGGGGGAGAGAAATGGCATTTGTGAGATACAGTTACTGTGGCTTTCCCGAGTTACACATGTGCAGACTACACTAAAAACTTATACTGCTTAAAGGCAACAAACTACACCCTTAACGTACTGCTTACATAAAACATTCCTTTATACAACAGTAACTGCCACAATGCTTTGCACAGCGATGCACATGGGTGTATGGCCCTTAAAAGTAACAAGCTACACCTTCAACATACCACTTGCAGTTTAAAAGTTACGTCATACAATGGTCGCTGCCCCTAAGCTTAGCGCAGCTAAGGACATGGGTGTTACCTAGAGATAACAAACCACACCTCTAACATACTGCCTGCACTTTAAAAGTTACTTAATACAACAGTCACGGCCACTATCCCTTTCCACGATTAAAGTTCTGCTTCGGGCTAGTTGGTTCATGTTTCCCTTTCCACAGTCAAGGACAAGGGTGTATGTTGCTTAGAGGAAACAAACTACACCTTCAACATACTGCTTGAACTCTAAAAGTTATTTACACAACAGCCACAGCCACCATGCTTTGCACAGTCAAGAACATAGGAGAAAGGCCTGAAACGTGTTGTTCAGCATCAGCCTCAGATGACAGGCCCTTATGGCTGAAGGTTCATGGACGCTGAACACTTTCGATGAGGGCACACGAGACCACTTGCTTGATAGATATGACAGAAACTCCAGGGATGGTGCCTCATAGCTGCTGGTATCTGGTGTCAACTGAAACAAAGTTTCCAGGGGAGAATCAGCGTGCATTCCTGTTCAAACTAAGCAACATTAACATTAACTTGGCCCAATTTTAACTCAGGTATAACTACACACACAGGTTAGCAACAGCGAGGCCCATCGTTCCATCACTGCGTTCTGGCTCTCGCAGAAAAACTTACGGACTTTTCACTCTCTAAAGGTGAAATGAAATGACAGTGATAACTCTACCATGCAGCTTATAGGCGGAAGCTGGACTTTGTGGCTTTTATTTTTTGAAAATTCAGCACACTTCTTTCAGTATGTAATTCAAGTGGGTTTCTAGTTTTTTTGGGGGAAATAATATTATTTTCTGCTCATGAACTGCTGCTTATTTTTCGGAAACTAATCTGGCACTCCTGTGCCGTCAAAAGTCACTTGGCCGTTTTGTCAGCACAAGCATTCGATTAAGCTGCCATTAAATTAAAAATTTTAATGGTCATACAAAGAGCCGTGCTTGTCACAAGAAATTAAAAAAAAACTATAAAAAGTGACAGATCTTTAATGATCGAGCCATATTAAATTATTACTATATTATATATTACATTATCTATTAGTTTACTTCTAAAAACTGGGCTCTCAGGTTACTGCAGGGTTGTTGCGCTGGCATAAGCGAGAGGGCAGGGCACTGAATCACATGGTCTGCATGCTGGAAGCTGCAATGGAACTGCCAATGAACCATTGCAGTAGCCGAAATACGATACTTTTACGTGATAATTAAGTATAATTTCTCACCAGTGTTCTTATATGCAGTCTAGAAACATACTTGACTAAGTAACTACCCCGAGCAAGCAATGAAAGGTAATAAAAAGTGCTCTGCTAGCAGACTGCAAGGAAGTAGATCCTTCCAGTCTGTAGAGGCGTGTAAGGTAGCTGACCAATGCCTCAAAATGCACAACTGCGACGTTTAATTCAACAGTACAACCATTTAATTTTTTTTTCCTCTGAGTAAGCGTAACTTTTATTTAACAGCCAGCTAGCTGTGGCAAAGCATGTGAAGGATACTAAACTGTCTTGGTTAAGACTAAAATTTAAGAAATTAAATTCGGTGTACTTTTACCAGATTTTCTCAGTTTAAACCAAAAAAAGTCTGAACCCTGCTTATAAACAGCACTCCACAGCTACACTTTTAACAGGATGCATCCACTTACTAAGCTTAATGCACCTGTCACCTGTGCCAAACCAACAGCAAGGGCCAGGTGGCTGTACAGTACAGTTCATTGTTAAAGGGAACAGCTGCTCAGCATCCAATAAGATGTGATTACCAACCAACTATTATGATCTGATCATAATAACTCTTTCCTCCATTATTACTTAATTAAAGTGTACTGGGCATTCTTTGTGTTCAAGAATAAGCCTTGCAAGTATTGTTCCAATTTCAACACAGGAGCAACGACTGCAGCCCTTCCATTACAGTAACATGTTTCCGGTCCCCCTGGACAACAGCCTGGCTTACAAAAAAATATATGCTCAGGGACAGAACAGAACGAGTTAGATCTTAAAAGTGAGTACGGCATCTAATTTTAATGTGACAGTATTCGAACCCCTACGTAAGAAAAATCTGTCCCTCTCTCTCAAGTCTCGATTGGCAGGTGGCAGAGTGGAGAGAGAGAAAATAGAGGAGAGGAGGCGGGAGGGAACAAACTGGATAGGGCAGGCAGTGAGAGAGTGAAAGGCAATGGTTGGCAGATGGGAGACAGTGGAACGGGGGTCGCACGGTGACTGACGAACTGGACCAAGCCGTCCGCTTGCACGGTCTGGACTCGTCAGTGGCAGCGGCTTCTTCATCCCGTCACGGGGTACACTAATGTTAATGCATAATCTGCCAAGTCCAACAAGTCAAAACACACCAGTGTGGCCAGCCGATTTTCGCACCTGTGAGGAGGTGTCCCCAGTCACCGCTCCGCATGCTCAGGCCTCAAGCTCTGCATAAGACAAACAATGATCAGATACAAACCTGAAGGCTGGTTTGCAAACAGTGACAACAAATACAGTGGGTGTGTTCAAGGCTGGGGTTCACTTGGGCACTTGACAATAACTGAGCTTGCCCAGAAATGGTATTTGCAATCAATCACAAGCATTCCTGTTAATTAGCCACAAAAGACTGTGGACCACGCCTTGCAGGCATTCTACTCTGAAGGCCACATGCAAGACACACCTTGTGGGCATCCCTCAACAGCGACAGCAGAAGATAAAGATTGCCCCATCATCGTAGGTGCCCTCAAAAACTATTTTAAGTGAGTACAAGACCCTTGGTCTTGGTGCTTCCCACGATACAATTCTGAGTAGGCCAATTTTTGCTTATGTCACATCGAGGTTGTTATCCACAGGCACTCACAAAATGCAAAGCTAGAGTGTGTATTCCAAGCATCCTCAGTTTTGGTGTCCCTCTGACAGGCAGGAGCCAAAAGAATACAAAAAAGTGCTGAGGGAATGCATGCCCCAGTACAACTATCGGGCTTAAACCAATTAAAACAACCGTAGCAAAAAAAACAAAAAAACAGGAGACAATCAAAAGTCAATTAGAAAAGAAAAAGAGGCACAGTATACCTGCAGTGGAAAATTAAAATGAGAGCCAAGGGACACACACATGATACTGATTTATGGCAGAAAAAGATCATAGCCAGGTAGCAAGTGCCATGCGCAAAAAGAAAAAACAAATCCTGTACATAACCTCCAAAGAAAACAAAAAAAAGAACAGGTCGTGCTCTCACAGTACAGTACCTTATAAAAAAAAGCAGAAGACAAAAAAAATAAAAAAAGAGGAACTGCAGAAAGAAGGCAAAGAGTAAAAAGGACAGGGGGGAAGAAACGAAAAAAGGAGATAAAATAAAAAAAACTACAATTAGCTACATTCATGCACCCTTGATGGCACGCAACAAATAGAATTTTATCAACTTTTTCTGGTGAATCAGTGTTCTTCACAAAGTAGGATAAGTACTTGCAAGTATGGTGACACTGCACCAGTGTGGTTAAGCATCTTTCGGGCTCATTGGTCACTTAGAACCAAGGATACCATTATAATTCGCACAAATGCTTTCTTATTAGTTTTCCTTCTCACTGAACAGCCAAGGCTTCGTCAACTGGCTTTTGTTTTCTGGACAACAGGCCTTGCAGGCAGGAGCCAAAAGAATACAACAAAGGGTGTGAGTGAATGTCTACCCCAGCACAGCTATCACGGGCTTAAACCAATCAAAATAAGTAAACATAGCAATAAAAACAGAAGACAATCAAAAGTCAATTAAAAAAGAAAAAAAGGCACAGTATACCTGCAGTGGAAGGTTAAAAATGAGAGCCAAGGGACAAACACACACATGATATCGGTTTATGGCAGAGTCTCCGAAGTGTTGGTTCATTAGTGATGCTTGTCTAAAATGTGCAGTTCACAGATTAATCGCAGTATATTTTATTGCCCCTTCCTGACGGCAGCAATTTCTCACTCTAACAGTGCCCTTACTCACTGCCTGAGAGGAAATACCAGTGAGACTGATTAACAGTTCTGAAGGGCACTCTTCGTACCTTCGAAGTGAAATTACTCTCCACTAATACTGAAGCTCCCCTAGCTTAGAGCTTCTAATTTTGCTGTCTGTGGTTCATTTGTTTTGTTCGCGTTTCATTGGTTGCTGGAGGTACCGCCAGTCACGCCACAAGAGCAATTTAAGTGGCCTGTGAAAGACCAGAGCAGACTGCCTGAAGCCGAGGAGCGTTTTTGGTGCACATGGAGTACCAAACTCTGCCGGCCATGTTTGTTACTCAGGCTGCAACAAGACTGCATATTTTGATAAAGTTATAACAGAGGCTAACATGAAGCAGGAAATTCCAAAAAGTTTAAAAATTCTCTGACCACACAAGGCACAGTTGAACCACTGAGTCCTTGTGCTAGTTTTCATGCTAGTCGACCTTCAACTATGAGAGTTTTTAGCTGACACCAGTAAGACGCAAACGCCAAATCCTTTCAGCTCATCACATGCTTCTGACAGGCTCTTATCTTCCACCCCTTTCACCTAGAGCTTCCAAGTTATGCGAGTACCAGGCAACTAGCACAACAGTTGCTACAGTAGCACATTAATGACGTGATGGACAGCTAACGTATGTTATTGTGACTAATGTGCTGCGCTGCAGTACTAGTTTAGGTGATTATGATGCACTAAGAGGACTTGGGGCCATGTGCTCCAACCAGTGCTTAGTTTTTAGACGACTGGTAATGCACGGATGCTGATCAAAAGCAGCCCTACGACCAGTCTCAATAAGGATTCTTGTTATAAAAAGAAAAACACCTTGATTCTACTGGCTCACCAATGCAGGCATTTGACATTTATGCCCTCAGTATATTATTCTGAAAAAGTGAAACTTTGCAAAATGCCTCAACGTTAAAGTGTAAATTGCACAATTTGGAGCTTTGTAAGTAAACCTGTAAAAGACCTGGATAGTGGATAAAACCAGTCCAGCGTAGGGAAGACGTGATATCTTACACAACTCGTTCAGCTTCTGTTTCAGTCGCTGGGAAACATTTTTTAACAAAAGACAGGCACTACCTGCCAGTGTGATATGGTATGAGGGATGCGACGTCCCAACACTGCACACAGGCTTTAGGAAAGGCTGTAGCGGAGGGCTCCGGAATAGTTTTCACCACCTGGGAATCTTAACGTGCACTGACATCGCACAGAATACGGGCGCCTTGTCTTCGTTGCCTCGTCTGAGTTCGCTGGCCTCAAGTTTTGAGACTCTACTCTGTCTAAATGCGGCCGCCGCAGCCGGGATTCGATCCCGCGACAATAGACCCTGCAGTCGAACGCCACTAAGCCACCGTTTTAAATGACCAGCAAGCGCGAATATTAGAAAAATAAGCGGGGCACACCTCGATCAGCTGACCGAGCAACTAGCGGGAATAATCCACCTTGCAAAGCGCAGCGCCGGAACGAAAACCAAATGCGCGGCGTTCACGAAGCTTTCCACTTAGACAGTGGTGGTGATAAACTTTATTCAATAAAGAGGTTTGTGTGCCCTGATCTGGGAGGGGCCGTTAGCCCAGGGTTCCTACGGCCTTAGCTGTTTGTTTGCTGCGCCCGCTGAACCACCTGTCTTTGGTTTTCTAGGCTTCAGCTAGACAGCACGGCCTCCCACTTCTCAGGTTGTGGGTTTGGGACTTTCGGCGCGGCCTGCATGATTTGGCAAGTCCATTTAGTGTGGGAGGGTGTTGGGTGTTCCCCGCATAGTGAGCATGTGTTTGGGTATAATGCCGCGTGTACGTGGTGCAAGAGGCTGATGTGTGGGTATGTGTCGGTCTGTAGACATTGCTTAGTACTAAAGAACGCGCCTGGTTTAGTGGCGATCGCAAACAGTACGCCGCCGCTGACAAGATCGGAGAATGACAATAGAAAGGAAACCGCACAGATCCAGAAGCACCAGTAGACAGTTCGGTTTCAAAATGCCAGCACTGACCCAGTTTGTGACGTTGGACGGTGACTTGGCACGTAGCTCCTTGATGAGACTGGCCAGGGCCTCAGGATTGGCGCCGTTCTCGCATAGGCGGACGCATAGCGCCAACGAGTGCGCGTCCAGTCCGGTATTGAGCAGCTGGGACATCTCCAGCAAAACTGCGACAGGCGGATTTCGGAGAAACCATTACTCGCGTTAACCATACAAACACAAATACAGCAATACGCAGCTAACAAGAGCTCAACGCACCGTCAAATGTTTCCTTTACAGCGCTCCGTCGATCATCGTTGGGAGCCGCCATCTTTCGCTGTAAAGCCGGCCAGGAGCCAGCGGCCAAGTCAAGATGAAGAAAAAAAAACCGTGTTTGCATTTGTTTTATAAATTAAATTTGTGTTCAAATTTTGTTTTGTTTCTTTGTTGAGGTTATTGAGTAGCTTGATGGGCCATTTTAACGTTCATACTTTTTAGCTGCTTTTTAGTAGTGAAAAAAACCACAAAAATCCGTGCCAATTCCAGCCAAAGACCAGCTGTGCTTGAAACGTGATTTTCATTGGCCTTGGCTTTGAACACGCGCAATGCGATTGGCCACTTCAAAAGTGGAATCTGCAGCATGTGGTACTCGGGTCTACGGTCGGCGGCGTCTTTAAATGGCCTAGCACGTTGCATGGCGCGACAATAGATGCGGAGCTCGTTGGCTAATGTCGGTTTTTGGGGCCAGTTAGTTTCATTTGATCGTATGCAGCCGCTCGTGAACGAATACTGCAATTCAGGAAGAAGAAGTGCCGCTCCAGTACGTCAGATGCGCGAGCTAGTCAAATTTTCGCTGCGGACTATCGTGCCGCTAGCATGAACCTTTCTGCGGCGGCTCTAGTTTGGTGACATCGCTGCGCTCTAGCACAATCGGGTTGTGCGTCGCCGGAGCACATCTGCAGTCCGTTCCTGCATCTCAGGGCTTTCCAATGACTGAATACACTCATTCTTGTGCACGGTAAGTTTGACCGTGACCTGCGATTACGGTTGTGATCGTAGATCGGCACGGTGGACCGCCGCCTATTTCGCGTTACCTCACAGTGGAAAGTCCTTACAGTGTAAGGTGATTAACATGCCTGAAATTGCTTTTCTGTGGAGCGTGGTTAATCTGTAAATTTTTAATTTTTTTAGAGGTCTTCACATCACCCCCCTTCCTCACCCTCACCAGCATTTCAAACTTCGCCTTGACCGATGCCAGCCTTGATCTGCCTCTGAAAATGCCTTTTACACTCATTTGCGTGCTCGGTATCTGCCGTATTCTAGTCTGGCGAAAACAGCAGCGCATGAATTCGCTCTGAGGTCGTGCAATGCTCGTTACATTGTCGTCCCGACAAAGGTGTCCGGCCCCGACTTCCCGGATGCGAGGACGGAGTACCGTCTCAAAGAGCCGGCGTTTTATCGCGCCTTTCGACACAGGCGCCTTGCGGAGAACGGAATTACGCCGGAAAAAAAAGAAGAAAAAAGCCATAGGTACTTAAGCGTAAATTACACGAAAGCTGCTGCGCTAAGGATTTATGGCGACAATTTAGACCAACGTACCGGTGACACGTGTGTAATTTATTTTTGTTTTGCCTGCTGCCTGAAATTGGTTTTAAAAGCCCAGTTAAGTACATTATGCTCAGCTCTTATGTGTAATTGATAGCTGCTGCTGGAGCCTTATTCCAGGTTTGCGGCTACCGTTGTTGGCGTTATGTAATATAATATTCAGTCGAGTCAGGTGGGCTAGGAACTGATTCCCGTCGAGAATGCGTTGCCTTTGTCGAAAATGTGCAGTCCTGAGCTTTTGAGAGTGAGTTCCTCTCCTTTTAGAGATATAGAGTTTAAAGAAAAAAACGTTATTATTATCATTATTATAACAAACAAGCCACAGCTCCTGACCCAGGTGTGAACCCGGTGAGCTGCATTCTTTTGACAAGGGTTGTACCATATGCACAACCATGCGATGCATGTAGAACTGCCATCCTACTTCTTTGGGGGGGGTGCTGCTGTTGAAAGTTGCTGGCCACAAAAGTGGGGTACCATCATACTCAATATAACTTGCTACATGCCAGGGTCAGCCAGCTCAAGTTTCCACTTTGCAGTAAATCAATGCATCTCAAAACACAGTTCAAAACTTGCAAAAAGATTCAATGGAGTCTTTTCTTTTCATCAACGGCTAAATGCAAAGATTTACTGCACTGCTGGGTTCGCAAAACTTCGAAAACCGAGCTCCTACCATGCCTTGTGCGTTGCAGCTCATATTGAGCGCGATTGTACATAGTGTCGTTTCACACCAGGCGAGAGCAAAAAATAAAGTTCTTTGCTGCACTAAGCTACTTCCTTTGCTAGTCAGAAAGCTGGAAATGCAACATGAGCTATCAAGCGCCCTGGCAATATGGATGCCAGAAAAAAATTTAATACTCAGTGTTGTAGCGCAATATTCCCTGGTGTATTTGTAAAGTCTTCAAAATCTCATCTTGCTATGCTCTGCATAGCTGAGGTTCTTGCTGCACTGTGCACTGACTACAGCTGTGCTAATAATGCTGTCATGTGTTAAGTCGAGCATTGGGCTGCTTTGATCTCTTTACTGCGTGTTCTATGCCTCGGTTTTAACATATTGAGCCAAGTACCTTCAGGCTTCGGGTTTTTAAAATTTTGCGAATTTATCCTATTTAGTTGGATACACCACCACATTGTTTCTTTTTGTCACATTTTAGAAGAACCTGTACTCAACACAAGGTCGTAAACTTCGGCCCGGGTTTGGCTTGTGTTGTGTTATAGGCATCATGCATAAGTCCCCCTGCATAGAGACTTTTGGCTCACATTAAGATCCCCAAGTGGCTAAAATTGATCCATAGCTCTCTAATATGTGATCCCTCATAGCCGCTTACTCAGCTGTGGCATGCAAAAATTTATCTGTTATGCCTCAGAAAAAAACAGGGAACTTGATAAATTTGGGCACGCGGCAGTTATGAATGCTTCCTTCCTTGTTGCACTATGCATTTCAAAAATGCTCTTAAACTTTTCATTAATACGTTTTGAAGTATGATTCTTTTTTAAAACACTCGCATCTAGTGGCACAACATTCGTGTTGAGCGAGTACCCTTCCATAAAACTAAGCGTGCAGTTCGAAAAATCTAGTCCGCTCACATTTACGCTGAACTCCACTCAGGACAATCCTGGTGCCCTATTTTACCTTGGCTGCACTTCTATTTCTTGGGCACTGTTCGTCATTACTGGTCTTGCTAAGCTTAGTAGTAACATGAGAAAAAGTGATCCGACCCCTCAGTGACAATGGCAGACCAGGATTTCATCGGGGAGGTGCATAAAAATTGGCCATCATGCCAAAGGTGGGCATGTTAGTGGAATTTGTACAACGCTGTGCGATAGCTCTGAATGTTCACTTGGCACAGTTTTCTCTCAAGGGGACAGCAGACTGCGATAGCTGGTCGAAGTACACATTCGGGCATAAGTTAACAGGACAGAGTATTGGCTTATGATAGCTGTCACGCATGTCCTAGTGGAAAGCAAGAAAAATTTGATGCGCACAAGAAACTTCACCAGCAGTCGGTACAAGCTTGCCAATGCCATACCTCTCAATTTCCTTTAGGCAATGTGCAAATGATGTTAGAAAGCTGAAACATGCTCCATTTATTTCACTCTACAAGCTCACAGTTGATTCCAGCATAGGAACACATATGACTGTCACCACTATATGCCCGCCGCAGTGGCTCAGTGGCTACGGCACTCGGCTGCTGACCCGAAAGACGCGAGTTTGATCCTGGCTGCAACGGTCGAATTTCGATTTGAGGAGAAATTCCAGAGGCCCGTGTGCTGTGCGATGTCAGTGCACGTTAAAGGGACACTGAGGAGAGCTCTATTAATATTTTTTTTATAGCAGAATCCGATAGTTTGGCATTTCATGCCTTTGTTGCCACTTGGCCGGCAGCGAAAGATGCATTTATTTCTAAGAAATTTGGATTCGAATTGAAAAAGTTTTTCCCGCTGCTCTGATTCAAACTTGGGATTCTCCTATGACGACACAGTACTAAGTGACGTGAAACATGACGTGCACATGACGTAACGCAGACTCCGTGATTTCTGGCGGCCAGCAGTGCGGCCCAGCAGCAGCCGAAAAGAAAGCTACCGCCGGCCGCACGTTGAAGGCATCTATCGGCTATTGCGGCCGTCGCTTCGTTTACGTTTGCACCGGCGTTTTGCCAGCGTTACAATGGATCCCGTTCTCGAAGTCGTCAACGAAGTTCTCGCAAATAGACACCTTTAGCATACCGTGTACCTTGTTTACCGTTAGCGGAATACCGGGAGCCTGCATAGCGCTGTGAGCAGGTGCTGATTGGTCCCGGCGCTGCAAGAGCGCGCGTAGCTGTCAGGTACGTGGCGCCATCTGGCGGCGTCAAGGAGATTTCCGCATGCATTTGCTGCGCCTCAGTGATTCGTGCCTTCTCGTGTCCTAGTGTTGCTAGAACTATTGGTTCTAGCAACACTGTTTTGTCCTATGACGTCATGAAGCTTGTACTTGCGAGTTTGGCCTGTGGCGGCGATACCTGTATTTTGGTTCTTGCTCTTTTCTACGTTACAAGAGCTTTGTTGTCAGTATGAATGGCGTTTTTGTAATCAGGAGCTGGTATTCTGTCGATGCAAGTCAACTTCAATTTCTCCTCAGTGCACGTTAAGGAACCCCAGGTGGTCGAAATTTCCGGAGCCCTCCACTACGGCGTCCCTCATAGCCTGAATTGCTTTGGGACATTAAACCCCAATAAACCAAACCAACCACTTGTAGATTGTGAATCTGTTTATCTGGCACACAGCGTGATGACATCATATGGTACACTTATGTATACACGTCTTGTCAACTAGTGCAAGGCAAAGCCTCACTTTTTAATCTTTTGTCGTTTTTACTGCTGCACATGCACTAAGGTTTGTATTTATACCTTCTTTCAGCTGTATAAATACAACGCACAGTTAGGCTGCCGAATGAGGTTCTAGAAATTTGCAAGAGCGTAGGATGTGTGCAGATGGCACAGGGTATGGTTAAGTGGAGAGATTTGGGATGGGGGCATTCGTCCTTCCAGAGGTCATAGTTAGGTTTATGATGATGATGAACTGCTTAAATAATGTAGTTCTTGTGGAAGGTGTTTTCACGTCCAAAAGCAACGCTGTTTCTGGCCCCTTCCAGCAGTGGCAGCCGTGATGAAGGCAGTTCATCCACTGGCCCCGCCTCCCCCCTGAGTCGGAGCAGCGCATTGGCCGGTGTGGCTCTGCTGGCGACACCTGGTGGCAGCAGCGGCAGCAGCAGCACCAACCCTTTCGATGTTGAGCCCGAGCAGCTCACCCAGCCATCCTGCTCCCCGTCCATGTTCCTCTCCAAGAGCCGGCGGACACCCGGTTCGGTACGCTTGAACCGGTTACACTTTTGCGTGCCTTTTCTTTGTTTATTTTAATGCAGTAGCATTAGAGTCCACATTGCACAAAAATGGCGGTGTGTGTCACGAAATTCGCTGATTAAGAGAGGTCACCACGTGACCTTATGACACCATCACGACTTGCCCCCCCCCCCCCCCACGGCAGATGGCAACCGAACCACCAGACTGAGAAGTCACATAACGTTGTGACCTCATCTGCTGATTGAGGTGTGTGATCGAAGTGGACCAGTTGAGAGATGACAAGTTTATGAGGATCAACCCCGAAGTGCATAAAAATGACACAGTAACACGAAAGTAGCAACAATGGGGATCTCTAAAGCTATTGTATTCCAATCTTAAGGTGCGTTAAGTGTCCCCTTGGACTGGACTCCAAGAGAAGGCAAGCATAGCAGGGAGCAGCCGAGAGCTAGGTGGGCTGATGAGATTAAGAATTTTGCAGAGATACGATGGCTGCAACTGGCACAGGACAGGGTTAATTGGAGGGACATGGGAGAGCCTTTTGCCCTGCAGTGGGCATAGTCAGGCTGATGATGAAGATGATGTCCCAGGTGCTGATTTGAGCACAGGATGTTCACCAGATTGTTCCTACTCTGCGAACCCTGCAGCACATTCTCGAACAGTTATCATAACTGTCCTGTCCCATTCCTAATCTGCCTGAATGAACAATATTGCAGAAGCAACAAGAGTGACACCTAACGCTGCATCTTTGCTTGATATTCAGGCATTGTAAATATGCCCACCAGACTGCATTGGTTCATGGCCAATGTTTGAAATAACTCATGACCCGCAGACTTCACCTTTTTAGGAACATAATCGGGAACCGTCACAAGCAGTAGAAACCACCAAAAGAATAAGTGATCACTCACCTTTCATGCCCTTTGGTTGCTGCCACTGATTGGGCACGCATATTAAAACGTGGCCCAAATAAGACACTGGTCTTTCTTACTAAACTTGTCACTTGCTGCAGCCAGCAATCTTCAGTGGAATAGGTAACCCAAGGAGTAGATGGACAGATAAGTATTGCACAGGTCACAGGTCAAGGTCACAGACAGAATGATTTGTTCACACCTGAGTAAAAACTCGAGCCGAGAGCATGTTTGTTGTTTTGAAAAATGTGCAGTAACAGTTGATTAATGAAATTAAAGGAGCACAAAATAAATTTATTTTTTGTACAATAAGTAATGATCCAGGCAGATTGTTACTTTAACGCTAAAATTTTTAGCAATGAAAAGCAATGTCCTGATAGCCACATGTGTATTTGCCATACTGGAAATAAGTTAGCAACGGCTTTACATACTCGTCTTGTTGACAGTGCTTTGCATGATGAAAGTAATGCGAGGGAAGAAAGTTTTTATTTGCATGAATGGAAATGTTAGCAAGGCAAAAATAATAATGCAACCACATTTGATGAAATAAGAGTGAGAAAAATAATCATGTTTGAGATATATACCTCGCTGCAGCCAGAATTATTTTAAAAATGAAATTACTGAGCTCGATTTTTTCCTAGCTGTCAGTTCACAAATGCATTTACCTATCTGAAATATTGTTGCAGTTAGAGATATCAGTAACTAAAGGCCAATTATGATTTTGCCGATTTTATCAGTATTATTTAGGCTGCCGTCAAATGAAGAATCAATAAATTTTTCCATCAATGTGGTAATATAATATGCATGCTGGTTGGGCTTCAATATTGCATCTTCACTGGAAAAGCTTTACTTAATATTTAGCATTACGTAATTGGCATATATATCTTAGTTGGAACAAATAACTGCAAAACTGAACATTTATTGAAAGTTCACAGTGGCTTATGGGCCACAGCTTGTACAGTTCAGGATAGTTTATTTGCTTACGCAAGTCATTTGACTAGCATACTATTTAAATTATTCACTATGTGCAATACATGCAGAGTTTTCCCCAAAATAATGAGGCATTACGTGAGAAACCTACTTAATTTCACTAATGTGACATTCTACCTTGCTGACATAGATGTTTTATATTTATTTCTTTCCTGACTGTGGTCATGCCCCCTGAGCTGTTACCTCAATGCATATGCTAGGCTATTTTGTGCATGGCTGTATACTAATCGTTTACAACAAATACTCTCACGACTGAGTGTATTATGTTCCTTTGCGAGGTACCCAACTCAAGCAGGAAAGAAAGAATTGTTGAGTGGTCCTAGAAAGGCCTGTCTAGGAATGCCTGTACTGACAACTAACAATCCTTTTATTCTTTTATATAAATGGCATTTTTTTTATGTAAATGTCTCCTTCTGTTTCTGGAGCTGTTCTGCTTCGACACTGGCCACAGTGTTCGCGCCATAAAGCATTGACGGAAATGTGAAAAACAGGCATTGCTGTGCTGTTCTCTTCTCAAAAGCAGGCTACCAGTGTGCAGTCATTCACTAAATAAATATATCATGATACAAGCAGGTCTTGCCAGTTGTTTAGGGGTCATTCGATAATTCAAACATTTTTCCAGATCCCTTGAAGTTTGAATTAATGAGCCTTTGGTGAAGTTTGTTTGGCCTGCGGAAGTGGGAAGAAAAGTGAACATGAAGCTTTTTAATCCATACATGGGGCTCAGCTGTTAGTCTAGTCTTTTCATCTCCTGGTTCCTATCTTTTGGGTGCTGATTTCTGAATATTTATAAGGAATGTGTACCATCAAGTACAGACATGTAGATGCGCACACAAGCTGCTTGAATACAAGCTTTGTGCCTTAACCCTTTCACTGCCAGGTTTTTTTGCTCACAGCTGCACACACCCTGCCGGGTTTTTTTTGCATGTTAGTTTCCTGGAAATTTTTTGCTAGTAACGCACTAAAATGCTCTGCAGGACATGTAGACATGTTTATTCAGGATAATCTTATAGATATTAGTTGTACTGAATCAAATCTTCCAGCACCAATCGTGCCTGTCGGATTGCCTCTTCTTGCGCGGATTTTTTGGTGGCAGGGGGACTTCATCGCTGTCATCACTCGACAGGGCACTTAGATGGGCTCCTTCCTCGTTCTCATTATCATTGGACTCAGAATTCACAAGCAGTTTTGAATTTCTTCGTCCGTCATAGTGCGGACGAGTGTGGCACACTGCCTCACATGGCTGCTGTGCTGAAACCAAAACGAAGCTAGGTACTCGGATGTGGAAACATGGGCGCCATCTGTTCTGTAAAATTTACCCTACACGACCTATGAATTTACGGAGTCTCTCCATAGATGGCGGTACATGTTTGCATGTTTTTTTTTTTTTACACGAGTATTATCGGGAGCGGCAGGGGGCGAGTTAAACAGCCAAAACGAGTTAACTCGGGAGAGGCAGGGGGTGGGCATATGTGGTAGCCCGAGTTATCTCGGGAGTGGCAGGGAAAGGGTTAAACTGAGTAGCTGCAGGTAGACTTCACCTTCATTGATTTTTCAGTGCATACTAGTTTGTTCACTGTATGCTACAAGCTTTGTGCTTTCTATACTCCGCTCCATACTTAGCAGGCGACGCTGCGGAGGATGCGGAGGTAGTGCGTCCGCAACACCATCATACTCCGCCAATTATCAGTTGTTCTTCTAGTAGGCTTAATGACTGTTTGGACGAGAGCAAGGAGCGGCATAAAACAAAGTGGTAGCACTGAAAATCATGGTCAAAGCTGCGAGGCACTCAGTTTTCGGACTGTCTGGCTGTAATTTTCACCAAGTGTGGACTACTTCTTAAGCACAGATGGAGCAAGCGTGATCTGCCCTATGAGCCGCGTGTCAAACTGTCACATGACATTCTTACTTTATTTATTTATTTATTTAGGACATACTGCAGGCCCAGTGAAGGGCCCTAGCAGGAGGGGCACAATAAACACAATACAAAAAAAAAACACAAAACAAAAAGTACAAGGCAAGTAAAAAAAAAATCAATGAACGGCCTGTTCAATGGCATCAATGTCAACTGTTGATGATGGTGGTAACTGATTCCACTCGGTAATGGTGCGGGGAAAAAAAAAGAGAATTTGAATATGTTAGTTCTGGCAAAGTAAGGTTTTAACGATTCAGTGTGCCTGTTTCTGGTTGACCTGGACGTTATCGGTTGGAGATACAAATCGGGGTCCATTGACAGTTTGTTAGTTTTCAATAGAAAGAGAAATTTTAACCTTAGTATTCTACGCCGAGTTTCAAGGGACTGTTGAAGACTTGAGACATTGAGACTTCCCTGAGGTCTCAATGAGTCACAGGACGAAAATGTGGCAAGAGGTAAAACAAAGTGCTGGAGGTTTCCGTTCTTGGTACATGAGATTTGCCGCTACGAAATATGTCTGTGGTCACTGTGGTTGTATGGCGAACTGCTTTTTGAGCGCAGGCATGCTAGCTTTGGCAGCGTTATGTGCTATGTATGAAACAAAGTATACACACCCATCCCCACTTGTACTAGCCGACTCTCCCGAGAGTTTGTACTTCTGCTTGACTTCATGCAAACCAACCAAGACTCATTTGGTGCCAGTGCAGGCTTGAATGCCTATGATGGTCCCCTGCTAGAACTAAGCTGTCCTCTCTGGCTCCTTTTTATGCCTTCGTCTGTGTAAGTGTGCACCTCAGAAAGCAGGCATGTGTTGAATGGAGCGCTTATCCCAAGCGATGCATGCCATTTGTGCCAGTATTTGGGATTGACTCACTACAGTGTGTAACTAGTAAGTCGTGGACTGTTGTGGAGCTGAATTTTTCCACTCACTATTTCCCAGTTTATTTCTACTGCACTGTGAGCCCTCATTTAGTTGAGGCATGGAAGTTGAAACATGTTAGCAGTCACTCCCAGAATCTTGAACTGATAGCTTTGAATCTTGTTTACTTTTCATCAATGGAAACAAACTTCGAAGGGATATGCTGATGGGCACTTCAGTGCATAGTTTTTTTTGACATGATTTGTCCCCACTAGTCAAGCCCTTTGATGAAAACTTTATTCCTATTATTTCGAGCCCTTTTGACTGTTTTCCTGTCTCTTGTGTGCTCTTTTTGATGCTGCTCGGCATCTAAGTTCAGGATTGGCATGGAGTGATGAGCTATGTTTGTGTTGCTTGCAGCGTCGTTCATTCCGGTGGTCGATCGAGCAGTTGGCTGGCCTGTTTCCAGCAAACATCGATGAACATGAACCGAGCCTTCCGCAACCTACCAGGTGCGGCCAGGGACCCGTTTTCCGCACCTTTGCACTTTTTTTTTTCCTCTTGTAAACTCCAGCTTATGGAACTTATTCAGAACCCAGGTTGAACACTTAAGCATTGGCCAGTGAAATTACTATAGTGTTCAACTTCACAGTTTTGGGCAGTTGAACAAATCGGAAGCATTCTTTTTACCCGTGTGTTGTCTGGTCTAGCTGTTTCACAACTTTGAGACAAATGCACTGTGGTGACTTAATAATACTGCTGGCAAATTTTGAAACTACTCATTCTAAATATCTAAATGTGCCTCTGTCGGAATGTTTCCCGCTCATATCAGGCTTACCTCTGCCAGCTTCGTTGTCGAGCTTTTTAATTTGGGGTCACAAAATGTTCAATTCCTTTGACTGTTTATAGCGGTATTTTTTTTGCGGCTGGCAGAGGTCTTTCATTTTTGCTCTGATAAGTCTTCCTTTCTGTGTTTTTGTTTCTAGCTATGTGAAGAATGCATCGCACAGTCTAACATGTACTGCTGCATTATTCAGTGACGAATGGAGTTCACTGAGAGGCATGCATTTGAGAGGTCTAGACATTTCAAAGCTGATTTTTGCACTTTTCCAACTCCTGTTAAAGTGAAAGGGGTAGTTGGATTTGGCATTGCAGTTCGACATTTTTCATAGCACTCAAGCAAATCCATGCAACTTTTTTCACAGTTCAATCCTTCTGGAAACCATTGATTGAATAATAGCTGCAGTCATCAACTACATCATCAGTATTAATTTTAGTTGTTTTGCTTGACGTTTGTGTTTAAAACATGCAATTAAATTCCACTCACTTGTTGTCGAGTGCAGTGTTAGCAAGGAATTTTCTTTTTAGGCTGGCATAGTGCGATCTGCTGGGGTGCTTAAAAACTTGTGTGAATTATGTTTTGTCACAAAGAAGCTTCTTTTAAAGCTATTAAATCCGTTGTTTCGTGGATAATTTCTGTGAAGTGTCAAGTTCAGTTTTCAAAAGCACTAATTTGTCGTTCGGCGCATTCTCTTGCACTACTTTGGTCACCTTGGAAAAAGGAGAAGTTTTATAGTTTTGCCAGGAAGCTTGCTTCAGGTTTATTGTGGTCAACCTTCAAAGTCTGTAAAGCACCTAGTTCAGCAAAGGGGAACAAAGCACTGGAAAATGGTAGCACATGGGGAAAATAAGAAAATGGAGGTCATTTAGCGAGAAAGGAGAAGATTGCATTGAGGCAAGAGGTGACAACTGTCATGACTGAAAACTTGTCCCAACAGCTTGAAATTAAACTCTGGGCGGCGCAGCTAGTTAGGGAAATGTGGATGATAGGGGCAATGTTAGGGGACTATAAGGAAAGTGGGTCAGGGAATAAACGCGAGTAGACAAGCTAATGGGCATGGGCTGTACATGTTATGTTTAGGCAAGATAACCGATGGTCGTTAAAGGTGCACTGAAGAGGATTCTGAACTTGTCTTTTTGCCACGGGAGCTCGATCTACACGTCCCGAACTTTCTTAGAAACTGCGATTTACTGCCCTGTGTGGCCGATTTCCCCAATTAAATCGAATTAACGTCCGGCTCCCGCCTTTTTTTTTTAAATTCTGCCTCGTACGGTGGGCGTAGTCGACCAACGCGTGGAGCGCCTTTCACCCAGTCCCGTGGCGGCTTGCCGCTCTGCCATCGGTGGAGTAATACGTAGTAGTCCGTAGTAGCAAATAGTCCGCACGTATCTTTATTTATTCGGGCTTATTTTGCGGCTATATTATCTGCGAATGAAACTATTTATTCATAGAAACCTAAAAAACAAAATAAAGCGAAAGCAAAGCCTCCACGGGACTGGGTGAAAGGCGCTCCACGCGTTGGTCGACTCCGCCCACCGTACGAGGCAGAATTAAAAAAAAGGGCGGGAGCCAGACGTTAATTCGTTTTAATTGGGGAAATCGGCCACACAGGGCAATAAGTCACTGTTTCTAAGAATGCTAGGAACGTGTGGATCGAGTTCCTGCGGCAAAAAGACATGTTCAGAATCCTCTTCAGTGCACCTTTAAGGGTAACTGGCTGGATTCCAAGAGAGGGAAAGCGTAGCGGGGCAGCAGAAAGTCAGGTGGGCGGGCGAGATTAGGAAGTTTGGAAGTTCGCGGTAACAAGGTGGCCGCGGCTGGCACAGGACAAGTCTTTACTTTACTGGAGGTCAGTAAAGGCCTTCATCCCGCATTAAGGCTGATGACGATGTTGAGGAGCATCATGCATAGTGCCCAAATGGTTGCAAGCTTTTATCTCAATAGAAACGGTGTTCGCATTCTGGCTTAGACAGTAGACGCCAAAATCACTGCAGCTACAAGGGCTCTACAGTGTGGTCAGTGCTGGAGGTGTGACATTACTCTGGCGTGTTGTTACGCAGGAGTGATGCCCTGTACGAGGAGCAATCCCAGCAGGCCATTGAGATGTTCTTCTCACGGCACGAGATCGTCCCCTCCCCGTGGGAGCCCACTGGGAAAGTCAAGGGACACCTGCTCAACTCCAACGGTAGGATTCAGCGAAGCCAGCTAATGTTGTTGTGCGGCTGGATTATTCGCTCGCTGAGAAGTACCTCAGCCTCCTCGCAAACATATTTGGAAGCTCGTTCAGTGAAAAATATAGGTGCAGGTATGTGTAGGCATGCATGGCCATGCATCGAATTCAACGGGCGTTGAGGACAAATTTACGTTGGCCTTATTGATAGGTGGCCCACTGGGTTATGGGCAACCTCACAGGTGTGTACAACTGGCAGGCCTTCACGAAAGCCTGGGTGAAGGCCTTCAAGGTAAACACCTTCAGGGTAGAGGCTTCTAGGGTAAAGAACTTTGTGTTAAAGGCCTTTAGGTCATAGGTCAAAGGTGGTTAGGGTAAATGACTTGTGGTAAAGGCCTTTAGACAAAGGCACATGCCCAAAAGACGAAGTTTGGGCACCTGTGTGCGTGCTCTGTGCTGTCTTCACTGTGGCTGCTTTAATCCTACAAAGTCCTCTACTGCAGTGACGAAATTGCATTTCTGAGCTGCGCAAGGGAAAATGCAGATGGCATAAACATGCCTCGGTGCTAACCCGCGCAATTGATAATAACGGTGATGTGTCTGTCGGATACGTCGCTCTGATCTTGCAAATCATTCACTCACTGTTCAGTGTGCTGATTTGCCTTTTGCAATACAAACCTACCAGCCAATTAGCTATGCCATTTCGACAGTCATAAACCTGTTGATCTCTAACATAACGCTTAAGTTTTGATATAAATTGGCCATTCAGTCATTGCATAAACGACTGGCTGTGCAATAATTCTGCATATTTATAATGAAACAATGGGTCGGGTGAAAGGGAGAATTCACATTGGTAGCAGTTGAAGGCAGTTAAAGCATTCGTGAGCTTAACAGTCTTCCTTGGTGGGGCGGAAGAGCTCTGTCGGTCGCTTGGGCAACCGTTCAGTTGTTTTCCATGCCGTTATCTCCTCCGACCGCAGGTCTCCATGACGGTAACCACACCCTGTCCGACCAGGAACCCGAGAAAGTCACTGGTGAGCGTTGCTGTCCTCCTTGTGAAAACTCTGTGCCCTGCCTATGCTTTTGTGTGTGGCATCGTAGTCTCCTCAGCGGGGGTTTCGTCTGTGTGAGGCCCTCACCTAGCTAGCTATGGCTGGAAATGGGGTTTCTCAATCTTTTGGGAACACTAACCACTTCTCAAAAGCCATTGAGGAAGAAGCCTGTGTGTCTTGGCTGTTGTCCCTTCCTGCCTGAGACGCATGCAGGTGCTAGAGCCCTAAAAATATGGCAAAATTCAATTTAATTAACGGTGGGCTGTAGAGTGAAACGCTTTGGTTTAACCAGTTGCCATTTCATCAGTCCTAAAACAAAGTGTGCCAAAGGAAGTTGGGAGCATAGGCACCCATCTATTTAGGTGACCAAGGAACCCAAAAAGTACTCCAAGGAACGAAGTAGAGAACGTCTAGTCAGAAACAACGTGCATCTTTGTACTTTGAGGTGTTCGAAGGACGCTGCATTGGGTTTGTAGACCCATTGGCCGAGGATTAAAAGAACCCTCGAGGATGCGTGTGTGTGTGTATATAGATATATAACGAAGTGTGCCCTTCGTTAGAGGAAGGATACCTATCTTTTTCAAGAGGACTCTTGAAAAAGATTGGTCTTCCGATCGAAACGTCAAGTCAAATAAATATGTTTCCTTTAAGGAAGCGTATACTTCGCTATATACTCCTTTAAGCAGCAGTCAAGTACTTTGTGCTCTCGCAACCTATATATATATATATAATTAAAAGCAGGCAACACACGAGTTGTAGTTGGGAAGGTTGTTGAAAATGCATGCAGCCACTGGTCATCGGCTTCCCACACTTATCAAAAGGTTTTGTACGTGTTCATTGTTTGATTACAAATTCTGCAGCACACTTGTGCCTTGAATGTCTGTGGCGGCATCGATTGACTCAGGCCACCAAAGTGAAGCAAGTTAAGTACAGTCTTTGTCAAAAGTAACCAGGCTGCATGGTTTGCTTCTCATTCGTATAACAGAGCCCTAACGGCTTCCCTAAAGATCAAAAAGTTATTTGAAGGTGAGGACAGGGGTTCTTCTTACCATACAGAGATTTACACCTTGAGGGCTGGCATAATGGCTTTAATATACGACTGAGAAGAAAAACGTGCAGCCTGGTTACTTTTGACAAAGACTGTACATCCGACTGGGAGCAAGGCCGTGCCTCCAAGTTTCGCACTTCACAGCAATGCTGGATTCGGAAGAAGACACTAAATTCCAATAACATGCATACATCGGGAAGTGGGTTAGAGTTTAAGATCGTGGCATTTTAAAAGGAGAGAAGGAAATGTGTTGCTAAGCAGTAGATTTATGCGATGGCCTTGAAGGGGAGTGAGGCGTAGAACTTTAACTCTCACAGTTTATGAATTGCTGTGACCTTTTGTGAGGTGAGTTTTAATGGAGTAGCATCGAGGCCACTGTTCTGCAGAAAAATCCATCGTCAGCGTTGTGAGCGAACAAAGCAGGTGGCGCACCTGCCACTTGGGTCACGTGACATTGTAACGTCATCGCAACTTGCCCACCATGGCAGGTGGCAGTTAAATTATGGATTAGTTGCGAGGCGTGTCTCGCAAGTTCTGCTGGGGCCACAGTGCCAGGAGTGGTATGAGGACTGCCAGCGATCCGTGAATGTAAAGTAGAGAGTGACCGATTCCATATATATATACAGTGGAACCTCGATTATACGTCCCCCGGTCATGCGACGACCCGCATTTTACGACGAATTTGTGCGGTCCCGGCAAAACCCCCACAGAGACAATGCATTAAAAACCTCGGTTATACGACGCAAATTTTAGAAGGACCCCGCTTCGTACGACGGCTGGCTCGTACCGTCCGTCAAAAAAGGTCGTCAGCAAACGCAGGCCGGGATGTGCCGTATTTTCGCGATTCTAAGCACCCCCCCCCCCCCCCCCCCCCCCCATTTTATGAAAAAAAAAAAAAACTTTGCATGCGAATCTAAGCACCCCCGTTTTTGCGCGGAAGAGAGCGTTGCCGAGGCCGCCAAGTGCACTTGCTCTCTTTTTCGTCGAGCCTGTGCAGTCGGAGTCCCAAGGAGGCGCGGCCTGCCTGTTGTTGTTGCGACTGAGAGAAGGATGAAAAGGAAAGCGCACGGGCCCGCCTACTGGCGTGAGCCAAGCCACCACCGCTGCCGAGGAGAGTTAAAAGATCAGAGGAAAGATAAAGAGAAAAGATAAGACGCGCGTCGGTCGCAGCAACAGATGCGTCCGCGGGAGCCGACGCTGATGAAAAAACAGATAAGCGGGCGAGGCCGCGTCCGCCCAAGCGAGGACAGCGGCGTCCACGGCGCTTTTTGTAACGGAAGTAATGGATGCTTGTGCCCCACGATAAAACTTCCGACGAAGAGGAAGTGGACAACGATGCAGAGGTTTGCGCTCCCATTCCTAGTTACGCGGACGTGTTGCAGAGCGTCGACAACATCCGGCGCTTTACTTGCGCGCGCGACGATGTTGGCGACCTACTGCCGGACGTGGCAGCCCTTGAAAGAAAGTTGATGCGCCGAGGTTGGGCAAAGGTGCAAAAAAAAAAATTACCGATTTTTTTTAAACGGTAATAAAGATTTTTTTGCAAATCTGTTTCAAACAAATGCTGGGTTTTGTCTTTTTTAATCTGATTGGCGTACTTGCCGCGGGCTTGAAGCCGGTCAACAGTTTTCGGCGCAAGGCCGAGCGCCACTGGCCGCATTCTTTGATTTTCGATTATACGACACCCGGATTATACGACGGTTTCACGCGGTCCCCTGAACGTCGTATAATCGAGGTTCCACTTATACGGTAAAGCCTCGCTGATGCTTTCCCGGTTCGTACGCTCAAAATCGCGGGCATTAAAAATGTCCCATTGAGTTGCACTATATTTTTCCCGGTTAATAGGCTCCCGGAAAACACGATTTCCTGGATACTGCTTTTAAAATTCCGACACTTTGTGGTTGCATAATACGTTTATTGACCAACCGTACATGTGAAAACATACAAGTGGGCCGAACGAACGGCTGCGGCGGTTGAATTTCTTTGGAGGAGAAATTCTGGAGGCCCGTGTACTGTGCGATGTCAGCGCACGTTAAAGAACCCCAGGTGGTCGAAATTTCCAGAGCCCTCCACTACGGCGTCTCTCATAGCCTGAGTCGCTTTGGGACGTTAAACCCCATAAACCAAACCAAACCAAACCAAACCGAATGGACACGCGACGTTTTTGCGGCACTCTCCCGCCGTGGTGGCTTCTCTGCAATGTCGAGGTGCGACGAGGCGAAGCGCTATTACCAAGAACAAAAAATAAAAACGGCGCGCTTGCATGCGCGGCGGCCGTTTTTGCGAGGACGCGATGTGAAGAGGACGCTGAAGTTTCTTCGCGGTGCATAAGGGCAAGGAGAAGGAGTTTTTTCCGGATCTGGGAAACGTAGCTTAAAATGCAGAATCACTGACAATCAGCCGCCGCGGTGGCTTCCCCACGATACTTGGGTGCAAAGGGGAGAAGCATTCAAAAATATGAAAAAAAGAGAGATTTTGGTCACTTTCGTCATTGCTGACGACGGAGCGAGAGCGTTGCGAAATTCTTTCCGCATTTAGGACAGCGCGAGCGCGGATTGAACTCGGCGAGCACTGGAATAAGATCTGTTCAACTCTTGTGCCAAGAAATGCCAATAAATATTTTTTTTACCTCACCCGACAGCTGCATTTCTCAGAATTGGGTGGTTTGGATCATACGTTTTCCCGGATAATGCGTTTCCTCCGCAACTGAAATAAATTAGCTGAGGTTTAGCTCTGGTTAAACCGGGAAGTTGCGTAAGCAAGCAGCAACTATTTTGCCCGAGGCGAACGCGCGTATTTATTCCCCGTTTCCCTCCCGCTTCCTCTCTCCACATTCCGACACATGCGTCGAGAGCACGCGACTAGGCGCAGCGACGGTCCTGCCCCCTGGTGGAGCGGGGCTGAAGCGGTTGCTATGGCAACAGCGCTCCATCTGTTTGACCTCGCTGCGGCTAAAGGTCAACCATGGCCACCACCGGGAGCTACGCGACGGCTCGAAACCTGGCGCAGTACTGCTTACACAATAAAAAAAAAAGTATCAGCGAGGTTTTACTGTGTATGGACATGTAGGCAGTACCGAGGCCAAGTGATACTCAAACAGGACCCCAAGCCATTGAAGGGAGCCATTAATACTATACTCAAACAGGACCCCAAGCCATTGAAGGGAGCCATTAATGCTGTCATGTCATCCCTTTTAGGTGGGGTGTAAATGTCCCTCAAGTTGAACTGCACAACTTCATTGTGCTTTGTCAATGGCGTATTCTATCTGTGTTTCCATTTGCAATATTTTAGTGTGCACGGAACTGACAAGCAAGTGGAGAGCGTAACAGATCTTGTTGTGTTGATATTGAAACTGTGATTGGCACAGCCTCTTTTCAGTCTGTTTCACAACGTTAAAGCATGGGACATTATGGTAGGTGGGGTTTAATGTCCCGCTTTGGGACGTTAAATGCTACATACTGCAGCATAAGGGGCGGCAGAAAGTTTGCATGAGGGGGCATCAGAGAGTCAGGCAGGCAGATGAGATTATCAAGTCTATGGGGATAAGGTGGTTGAAGCTGGCACAGGACAGGGCTAATTAGAGGGATATGAGAGTGGCCTTTGTCCTCTAGTGGATTTTGTTAGGCTGATGATGGTGATAATGAACTTGCGATACCCATACTGTATCATGTTTAGGTTGCCATGCTCTGTTATGGTGATTATGGTCGCAAAGTTGCAAAGTTTTCCTAATACAGGAAAACCTCGTTGATGCGTTATTAGAAAAAAATTGCGGAAAAACGTATTATCCGGGACAACGCATGATCCAACCGCTTAATTTTGAGAAGTGTAACTTTTGAATGAGGTTCAAAGACATTAACTGATAATTTCTCTTTATAAAAATGTCAAATAGCATTTTTTTGCCACAAGATCTGAGCAGATCCTTCTCTAGTTCTCGCAAAATGAAGTTCGCATTTGCGCTGTCTTAAGCACGGAAGGAACTTCGTAGCGCGTCCGGTCCGCGGACGGCAATGACGAAAGTAGCAAAAATCTCTTCCTTGTCATTTTCGGATGCTTCGCCCCATAGCAACTAAGCTTAGCGGGGAAGCCAACGCGGAGGCTGATTGTAGCAGCGTTTCTGTTTTTCCCCACACCCCCTTGCTCTTAGGCATCGCGAAGAAACCTCAGCGTTTTTCCTGTTCATGTTGCGTCCCCGCAAAAACCGGCTGTCTCGAATGCTACCGCGCCGCTTCTTTTTATTTTTGGCGGTGGTGCTTCGCCCTCTTGCGTCCAGGCACTGCAGAGAAACCACCACGGCGGGTGACTGCCGCTGCTTTTTCAGTTTTTAGGATGCGCTCACGTCCTGCCTACTTGCTCGTTTATACATGTGCGGTTGGTCAATAAACGTAATATACGACCACATTTTGTCAAAATTTTAAACGTAGCTGCGGGGAAATCGTGTTTTCTGGGAACGTGTTAACCGGGAGAAATGTGGTATAACTCTATGGGACATTTTTAATGTCCGCGTTTTTGACCGCATGAACCGGGAAATCGTGTGAACCGGGAACGTATCAGCGAGGTTTCATTGTAATTGATTAAATAATGCTATACACTTTATTCTCTCGCCGCCGCGGTGGCTCAGTGGTTATGGCGCTCGGCTGCTGACCCGAAAGACGCGGGTTCGATCCCGGCCGCGGCGGTTGAATTTCTTTGGAGGAGAAATTCGAGGCCCGCGTACTGTGCGATGTCAGTGCACGTTAAAGAACCCCGGGTGGTCGAAATTTCCGGAGCCCTCCACTACGGCGTCTCTCATAGCCTCAGTCGCTTTGGGACGTTAAACCCCATAAACCAAACCAAACCACACTTTATTCTCATTAGTTCAGACTAAATGGGAGCTCAAAATTTGTTATAAGTGTGTGAAGTTTGAACGGGAGCTCATTCTTGGTGATGACAGGACCACATCATCTGAAATTTTGAACGACTGGGCAACAAGTTCGAATTAACTGAGTTCAAATGATGAGGTTCCACTGTCCTGAAATCTGCTGAGAACAGCAACTTCACAGTTTCCTTTTTATTTATTCTTGTGTCTATATTTGCATGCAGTATGGAGCCAGACGACACTATCAATACCTCCGGATGCTGATCTCAGCTCGCTTCTTGGTAAGACTGGAACTGTCCTGGGTGCTAGATCATTTTGCATAACATACCTAGTCTGTGTGAGAATAGCTCAAGGAGGATGTTTAATGCAACCATGGAACAGTGCTGTTTTTATGTTCTCAGTATGCTTTTTTCCTGCTTTTCATTACTGTTTTGAGGCAAAGCCACTAGCTCGTGATGGATTCCAATTGCCTTTTGGGCTGGGTGCTTTTAATTTTATTTATTTCTGGGTGCCCACCCTAACATATATCTCTTGAAGGGTATGTGGTGTGGTCAGGGCACTAGTTTTTTTTTTATTTAAGGGGGGGACACTGGTCTTAGACCGATTTTCCTTATTTTTAGTCCAATCCTAATCAATCTCTACCACCTTGCTCAGTTCCTTATGCTGATTTTAACATTGAAATTACCTTTCTCATAAATTAATCAGTTGCCAAGATAATTAATTTTAATTAGTTGTTCATTAGTACCTAGGTGCAAAAAAAACTGCTCAATAAAAAATCATTTTTAATCCATGGCTACACAGTATGGTGAGTAAAGATTGCAATAATCAAAACCATTTTTTCATTTTACCCTCATAAGTAATTTTACAGCTCTTGGATTATCAATGTTCAAGGTGTGAATGTAATGCATCGACAAACTTTGCAAAATTAACTTTTGAAGTGCGATTGAACAAATCTGCCTTGATTATTGCACACACTCTGCCTTCAGCTTCCCTTAACAAACAATATGACATCTCTATCTGTCCTACATGTTGAGATATCGACACACTAAGTCAGCCAGATGTCAAAAATTTTCATGCCATTAAATTGTATGCTCCTGCATAAATTCAGCCCACATGATGCTCTGAATTTAATGTTATGTCCAAAATGCTGATTTATTGAAGGAAAAAATTGGTACAGTTGAAAAATAATAACTGGAGATTCCACAAATGTTACTTATTGAAAACTGATATTTTGGTCATCTCAGAGACCAGTGTCCCCCCTTAATATATAGTCCACCCTAACGAATTTTTCTTGCAGTGCAGTCATGCCAGTCTGTTTTTTGTTTATCGCTGCTGTATTTCCTGTGAACACAGATTTCACAATTTGCACTAGTGTAGGAGATGGTAACAGCTTGATTTAGTTCCTGCGAATTTAAGGGAAATAAATGTACCTGGTATAAGGAGAATGCCCTTCCTTTGGCATCCTTCTGAGGTCGCGAGGAGACTAGTTTGGACATTCTCACATTATGACTGCCCAGCCTGCATCATGTGTACGTGTATAAAATAGTGTCAGAACATAGAATCAGTGGTTGTCTAATCGGCTTTATGTATTCACTTAGTTATGCGATGCCTGTCAAACCGTTGCCCATTTAAATTTATGGGGTTGCTCGTGTGAATACTGCATCTGTTCTTTCATTTTTAATTACGAAGTTTTGCTAATAATTGCCCCACACACTGAGGCAAAATGCTGGAGGCTCATGTACTACGCGATGTCAGTCCACGTTAACCCTTTCAGGCGCTTTGTACACAATTGTGTAAGCGGCAAACTTACAGCTTTTTCTGAGAAACTGGACCACTTAAGAGTGATTTCATTATTTCAGTCAAATTGAGCACCCTTCTTGTTGCAAATAAGTTGCTTTTTTGTACCATGTAGCGAATGCAGTAAATAATATTTCACATAAGATTGTGCTAGGTAGCACTTTGTGCACCGGTGTAGGGCAGACAGATTTTGCCGCGAGTGAAAACATCGATTGTTTTTGCTCAATTTTGAGCGTAATGTGCATCTTCAAAACACAAAGCGATTCCACGATCCCTAGGGTGTTTACAAAACACATAAGAACATTTCAATGTTATTATTTCTAACAAATCTGACACTCTGTACAGAATTCTCCACATCATTGTAAAAACTTACTTGCTGGTCTTTCACGTTTGAAAACTAACAAATTTCCTTTTGTGGAGGCCTGTATATACTACTTAGGTGGAAAAATAATTGATTTCAGTCAAAACAAAAAAATGGCACCTGAAAGGGTAAAGTACCCCAGGAGGTCAAAATTATCCGGAGCCCATCACTACGGCGTCCCTCATAGCCTGAGTCGCTTTGGGACGCTAAACTCTTCATAAAAACTATAGCGTACAATATTTACCCAAATGCACTATGACTGCGATTGTAATGGAGGGTCCCATTTGCCAGTGGAGAACATTGTAAAGATATTCTCTCATTCAGTAATATTAATTTAATCGAAACATGAAGGGGGACGTTTCACTTCTGTTCTCAGGAAAAAGCTCTCGTTGCATTTGGGTAAATGTATCAGTCTGTGCGTGGTAATGGACAGCTTTTGCAGAAAGTTGTGGCTGTTGAAAGTACCCATTCCTGTTCATCTGGCGAAATTTGGTTCCTGGAAATGGCTCTGAAATTTTATTCTGGAATCGAATCGCAAGAAGCTGAGTTGTCAAAACACGAAAGTAACTGGCAGCATTTATTTATTCATTGGTCCAAGTATCCCACTATGTTCAGCTTTACAGGAGCAGTAGAGAGATTTGGAGGTTTGGACTGAAGTAGGATTTGACGGTGACCAAGGGCTGTGTAAGGTCCAAGTGGGCATTATCTATAGGAGGATTTTTGTTCCAAATTAGTGCCGTTTTTACAAAGATGACATGAAAATACTCTGTAGTCCTCATCTTTTTTGCAAGAGCAGTTGCAGGAGAATTAGTGCAGTTATATTGCAGTATATAGTCATGTTCCAATAACATTTGCAGATGTCTTCACACAGCTTTTGCAGTGCTGTTTTTTCAGCGGTGATGACCAAGCCGTTTACTGGAGCGCTGATACGAGTCGAGTCAGCAGCGATTTATTTTGTGTTCTCATCTTCAACAGGCGAGTACTTCACTTTCAACGCCGCCCAAGACACGCAGGTGGCGGTTCCTAGCCGTGGAAACACCTCACGCGACTCACTGAGGCGCAAGCTTTTCTGCAACGCCGTCGATGGCAAGATGCAGACCCCCGAGAGGTGCGTGCCTGGTCCTTGCTCCGGTTCACAGCATGGCTTCACCTGAAGTGATCCACGCTTGGTGATCGGTAGACACTTGTCAGTTCGGAAAAAATTTAGCATGGTCAGCTTTGCTTCAAATTTGAGTTTGGCAAGTACAGCACCAGGTGTGAACTGCTGGCCATTGTGAATCAAGCATGCAGGAAGAAACTTGCGCAGAGGGAACGCGGTTTTAAAGTTAGTCCTTGGCCTTGCGCCTGAAGGTGGCCATTTTGTCGCAAGTCCTGTTCAGTACTCAGAGGCATGTTTGCAGGCATTGCTTTGTTCTCTTGGCCTTTTCTGTTTGCAGTGGTCCTTGGTGCTTGCTATTTTTTATATATACTTATGTATTAATTGTCAGAGTACTGTGTGGAAAAAACTAGATTGGCTTCACCAGTGGCTGTGTGATAACCTCACCAGGACACACCTAGAACGATGACAGGAAAGCTAATCCGTGTGGTGCAGGAGCGGTGGTCTAGTAGTTTGAGCACCCGCCTTGCATGCGGGCGGAACAGGATTCAGTCCACAGCGCCACCGGGTGTCCACCGACAATACAGTCGGTATACAAGCTTTCCGTTGCCTTGGTGCTTGACCCGATAGGCATCAACACTTATTAGGACGTCCTGGGGATGTCCCGCGGACGTCCAGTGCAGTTTCAATGCCCTGGGCAGCTTCTATGGGGCAGAATGCTTGTAAAAATGGGTCTACAACTCCACCTTGTATAAACCAAGACCTTGTTCCATGCTGCTCTTTGACCAAAGTTGTTCTTGCACCATTAAAACTCAATCATCATCATCAAACCGCATGGTGCACTGGAGACAGTACATGTAGCTAGAGATGTGAAGGCCTGAAAAAAAACACTGCACTTTTGGAAAAAAAACTGTTTTTGTTCGTTTTTTTCTGGCGAGAAAAATGGAAAGAAACAGAAAATTTCGCAATGCAATTTCAAAGTTTTGTGATTGTTTGCGTTTAGTTTAAGTTTTTGTTTTTGCTTTGAAAACCATTAGTGCATCGTTGAACAATTGGAGAGCAGTCATCATCGCCGGTGCCAGGTAGTGCTTCTAGAACGTTGGTGCTGCAAGTACGCGGGTTGAAGGCCAGGTCACATATAAGATCCAGGCTTGACTTAAAAACACACTAATACTTGAACTCACGGCTGAAGTAGAACAAAATGGCTGCGAATTGTACAGCGCTACACACATGGCATAAATAACATAGGCTGATGTGCACGTAAGCGGTTTTAGCCAAATACACGCCTAGCTTTTTGATTTCCAATGTAGCAGAGTACAGGACAACTGCAGGAATTTTGTCTGGGTCAGGGGCAAGTCAAGTCAAGTCAAGTAATCTTTATTTCAACATCGCAAAGATGCTAGAGAACGCAGCCGAAAAGCCTATTAAAGGCTTGACGAGGGGCTGTGCCCCGTACAAAAACTTGGTAGCTTCGGCGTAAGAGTTGACTATACAATGAAATATATTTTTAACAGCGAAGCACGTGGCCCCATCTGCCTGGTGGCAGCGCCTTTGCACCAACCAGCCGCTAACTCGTCTGGCTTGCCGACTGCTGCAGATACCACCATCATCCGCCAGCTGCGAACGAAACTGGTCACGTTTCGGAAACGTTCATACAAGGATTCGCAACAGGCTTTCAGGGGAACGCGTTTGAAAGCTTGTGTATGTGCAGTCGAACCTAACTGTGGACAAAGCTTCAATCCATGTTCAAGAAAACTTTGCGCAGAATGACACAAGACGGAGGGAGAAACACGTACACGCACACGAGCGCATTCTGCGCAAAGTTTTCTTGAATATGTCGCTACACCAACTGGCCCAAATTTCTGCTCTACTAAGCTTCAATCCATGCTGCTGCGCGTAGTGCCGCATCCAGCGACAGTGACTCTGAGTCCGATGTGGAGTGACTTGTTGGTCAGTTTTCATGTTCCCTTTCTTGGTGCAAAGAACAAGAAGTTCGTTTCACAATATACAGGGTGTCCCAGCTAAATGTAACCAAGCTTTTAAAAAACACGGGACGTCCTAGCCGTCTGAAACCAAATGGGGGTTGTTTAGAGTCGCGTGACCTAGTCTGCAGTATTTTTTTCGTTCTTCAAGGTTGACTAATTAGTTAAGCTTAATTAACTAACTTTTTAATTAATGACTTGAGGAACAAAGTGTCAATGGAAAAGTTGTAGATCGCTTTGAGAAACAGCTTACTGAGACATGTGCAGCATAGTAATATTAATGTAAAGTAGTTTTTTTACCGGCCTTTAACCATAACCCACACAATAAGAAAAAGCTTCCACATGACTGTGCCACTTCAACGTCCCAAGACGCGCCTTAAAGAATGAAATCCGTTTTTTTCTGAAGTCCTCTCCTCGATGAGACTTTGGGTGCACATTGGGGCAGAGAAGTGAGCGAGCAGCTGGTCATGTGACAACTTTCTTTTAAGGCCAATAAATCAAGCTACATAAATCGTAACTTGATGGAAGCAGCACTACTAGCGGTTTTTCGAGGTGATCTAAAACTATTCCATTGACACTTTCTTCCTGAAGTTAATAATTAAAAAGTTAGCTAATCAAACTTAACTAATTAACTTTGAAGAGCGATAAAATACTCAAGACTAGGCGACGCGACTATGAACAACCCTGAGTTGGCTTCACTGGACTAGGACACTTCGGCTTTTTTTAAATTTTGGTTACATTTAGCTGGGACACCCGGTACATCTATGACTGCATATTTGGCTGAGGTTCAGAGCATTATTATTGATTGTTGTGCTGTTGCAAATAAATCTCTTTTTGTCACGTTTTGCAAACTTTCGAATTTTTCATGAAAAAAACCCTGAAAAAAAAAAACGGCTTTTTTCATGCCGTTCAAAATTTCTTGAACTTTTACATCTCCACATGTAGCCACATAGCATGCAGTCCACCTCTTGCGGGATCACTCCGTTTGTCTAGTTGGCAAATGTTGGTGGAAGTTTGGCTGTCTGGGGGTGAAGTGAAAGCGGTAACACACGTCTCTGCTGGTTGGTGATTGGTGACTTGCGCTTGGTGCCTGTCCTTTGTCCTCCTCGGCTGTTGTGTGAAGCGCCCTCTCTGTGCATTTGCAGGCGTGAGAACCAGCGGCTGAGTGTGCTGGTGGAGGGCCAGGGCTTCACCCCCGTGCACGTGAGTGGCTCTGCTGCCTTTGAACTGCAGTGCCGGTGGTGTTTGTATTGTGTACGTGCACAGCCTCTGTCACAAACGCACGCCATAGGGTCTTCGGTTGACTCTGTAGCGGGAGAGTTCCGTTACACCTTACACTGCTAAGCTTTGCAGGGGTGAGGATGCTAGTTCATCACACCCTAGGGGTGCTTGCAGCACTGGCAATGTAAGGCTAGCTATATGCTGCTCGCGCCCTGAAAGAGAAGCCCAGTGGTGCTTAGGACCACGTGTGTTATGTACTCATCTAAAGGCAAGTGTTTCTGGACATTTCCAGTAGATCCTTTTAGCCAGTCGTTCCTCTGTAATCTGTGGTAGATCATTTCTTTTTTTTAGAATGAAGCCGAAAGTGGGTTTCAAAAGAGAAAAAAAGAAAAAAATCAGCACAGGAAACAGAGTGAGCTGACGGGCTTGTTGGTCATTCATAATAATTTCAACAGCGCATGCTACACATGGACACAGGACGAGGAAACACCCTGGTGGGCGGTTCCTTGAGGGTATATATGTAGACGTTGGCACCTTTCTCAAATAAAGTTGCAGTTAAGCGCTCGTGTATGTGTTTCCTCGTCCTGTGTCCGTGTGTAGCATGCGCTGTTGAAATTATTATTACTACAGGAAAGAAGCCAAAGCTCGGTTTCTGCCAACGTATGACATTGGAAAGGACCAGCAAATGATGTAATGAACAGTAGCTGTCATGTGTATGTACAAAGGGTAAGCTGGTGACTGCAAGTGGTAACTCCATTCATGAAACGTCTGTAATGGTAGTAAGCAAGAGCAACTTTTTTGAATTCAGCCGGCTTGCAGCATACCGTATAGACACGTGTAAGGGTGGCACCTGTCTATGGGCTGCACCCTGTTTTCCTGAGGCAAATATTTAAACAAAAAAAAAGATCCATGTAAGGGCCACACCCAAACTTTCCATGACCCACACGGTAATAGCCATTGAAATGCATGCGCCATGGCCTCCGCGACCAGCTCCGGCTGCGAGCAACAGTCACGGAGGCCACGCATGCAACCGTGGCCTCCGCCTAACTTTTTCAGCGTGTCTTAGCGCTACGTTTCCTCTTGCTTTAATCACGCTCCGTTCTTACCTTTAATTTTTTCAAGGTGGGGGCCTTAACCATGAATGAAATGAAGGCTTGCTATAAACTGAAGCTTGCTGACAGGATTTGTTAGCTGATCTTTTATGCTGCTCACATCCAATCCCATATGGTGCCTTTGAGCCCTGAGCAGTGATTTCCCTTCCCCCTCCCAGCCTTTGTCTTCCCCAGTTAAGGCATCCCTTTAATTTGTAATGAATTTCTTTTTTTGCACGCGATGACGGGGAATTTGTGTCATCTTTCTCATGAGTGTTAGAGTACAATTAAATGTTACGCGACATATCAACAACACAAATAAAATTAAAAATGACTACCGCTTCTCCTCTACCTTCAACACCTTTTTGACCAATCTGGATTTTTCACTCACAACTATGCCAATGCCAGATTTTGTTGAGAACAGGACCTTTTCGTTATTGCATAAAAACTGCAGCTCTTGCACGAATGCCGACTTCGCATTCCACACGCTCTCCTGTGAGGACAGTGCTCGCAACCATCTGAACTGCATCTTACAGCTGGTGAACACTGCTAGCTGATTGTGCTTCTCGTTCCACCTTGCAGATGGCACTGTGTTCAAGCCCCATTGGTGGTCACACGCGCTGCAGCCAGGGTTCAAGTCCTGACAGTGAACGCATGCAGCTGTCTCCCATCTGCCGCCAGGCGAGGACCAGGCCACTTCCCCGTAAGCCCACACTCTTGTCATACTTCTTGTGGAGTGCATGCCCTCTGTGGATGCACTCTCTGCATCTGTCCGTGCATCCATGAGTGACTGTGCGAGTGGATGCACTCTGCATTCATCTGTGCATCTGCAAGTGAATGCACTCTCTGCATTCATCTGTGCATCTGCAAGTGGATGCACACTCTGCACTTATCTATGCATCTACAAGTGCATCCATGAGTGATTAAGCAAGTGGATGGACTCTCTGCCTTCATCTGTGTATCTGCAAGTGGATGCACACTGCATTCATCTATGCATCTACAATTGCATCCATGAATGAATAGGATGCACTCTCTGCATTCATCTGTGCATCTGCAAGTGGATGCACACTCTGCACTTATCTATGCATCTACAAGTGCATCCATGAGTGATTAAGCAAGTGGATGCACTCTCTGCCTTCATCTGTGCATCTGCAAGTGGGTGCACTCTGCATTCATCTGTGCATCTACAAGTGCATCCATGAGTGAATAAGCAAGTGGATGCACTCTCTGCAATCATCTGTGCATCTGAAAGTGGATGCACACTCTGCATTCATCTGTGCATCTACAAGTGCATCCTTGAGTGAATAGGATGCACTCTCTGCATTCATCTGTGCATCTGTAAGTGCATCCATGAGTGAATGAGTGAGTGGATGCATTCTCTGCATTAATCTGTGCATCTGCAAGTGGATGCACTCTGCATTCATCTGTGCATCTGCATGTGCATCCATGAGTGAATAGGATGCACTCTCTGCATTCATCTGTGCATCTGCAAGTGTATCCATGAGTGAATGAGTGGATGCATTAGACACTTTCAGTAGGCCGTACATAACGGGCTTACGTACGCAACGCTCATTATGTTGCGTACGGTACGAATGGCGCTTCCATGACACTTTTAGTTAGCCGTACGTTACCGTCCTTCCGAGTGGACGTACCAAGCGCATCTTAAAATTCTCCGCTGTGCTTCTCCGCGCCATCTGGCGCAAAAAATGACAACTGATGTTTGAAAAGTTCTTGACATCAGCCAAGCCAAGCCTCTTGCCAATCCTCCTCCAGCCGTTCCCGCTGTTTCGTTTGCTCGTGGTTGTGATCAGGTTGTGATTCTCGTGTGCTCCACGACTACCACAGCAGCTATTGAAATGCCGAGAAGCATTTAATTACTGGGAGCGAAGCTGGCTGCATCGCGAGTCTTTTTTTTTTGTTCCAAGAAAAAATATGCAATCAGAAGAAAATGAAATAATTGACTAAAAGCCAAAGAAGTGCTCCGCCAGGTGTCGTTGCTACGAGGTAAACATGGTTAGGCCTACAGCTTGAAAATCGCCAAATTATCTTAAAAACAGGGGCTAGTTATCGCTTATACTTCTGCGTGTGGGCGAGAGTGTGCGAAATAAAAGCGAACCGCTACGATTTGAGCGAGCTATCCCGTCGGAGAATGCAGCGGCGACATGTATTTATTTCGAAGCCGGCGAGCTCGGCGCCGCTATCTTGTCAACGCAACCCGTAACGTGCCTGTAGCGCACGCAACGACACGATGCGTACGTACGTACGCAAGTGGCCCAGCGGTACGGAACGTTCTGTGCATGCGCACTCGCGACCCGCAACGTTCCTGCGTACGTAAAGCCGTTCTGTACGGCCAACTAAAAGTGTCTATTCTCTGCATTCATCTGTGCATCTGCAAGTGGATGCACTCTCTGTATTCATCTGTCCATCTGCAAGTAGATGACTTTCTGCATTCATCTGTGCATCTGCAAGTGGATGCACTCTGCATTCATCTGTGCATCTACATGTGCATCCATGAGTGAATAAGCAAGTGGATGCACTCTCTGCATTCATCTGTGCATCTGCAAGTGGATGCACACTCTGCATTCATCTATGCATCTGCAAGTGCATCCATGAATGAATAAGCAAGTGGATGCACTCTCTGCATTCATCTGTGTATCAGCAAGTGGATGCACACTCTGCATTCATCTATGCATCAAGTGCATCCATGAGTGAATACACAAGTGGATGCACTCTCTGCATTCATCTATGCATCTACAAGTGCATCCATGAGTGAATAAGCAAGTGGACGCACTCTCTGCATTTATCTGTGCATCTGCAAGTGGATGCACACTCTGTATTCATCTATGCATCTACAAGTGCATCCGTGAGTGAATAGGATGTGCTCTCTGCATTCATCTGTGCATCTGCAAGTGCATCCATGAGTGAATGAGCGAGTGGATGCACTATCTGCTATTAGCACTCGTGAAAGTCTCTGTGTTACTTACTTCGTCCCTTGTTTCGTGTTTTTGCGCTGAATTCTATTTAACATGCTTCACTAACTAGCCTGGCAGCTTGCTCTCCTGAACTGCATTCATCTGTGCATCTAAAGTGCATCCATGAGTGAATGAGCGAGTGGATGCACTCTCTGCATTCATCTCTGCATCTGCAAGTGGATGCACTCTGTACAGCAGGGGTTCTCAACCTTTATGAAAGCCTTGAAGTACCCCAAGGGTTTTCAAGAGTTGCTGAGGATCCCATGCTTCTTGTTTTCTGTCCCATTCTGCCTAACATGCTGGCATGAAGGAGCACGTATGCCCCTCAAAAATGCCCAAAATCATTAATAATCGTGAAAGACATGAGAGCGCAAAACGGGGACACTGACGAGGAAGGGAACAGGATGAGCGCTGCACTTTCAACAGGATTTATTCAGGGAAGAACGTTTAAATAGCCTTTGCTCTTATCCATGCTCTTGATCGCAGACAATCGCCTCTCACAGATACGCATCAAGAAGCAGCATTTCACTGTGGCGAAGAACAACTGACGTGTCACTAATACAACTATCACCTCGCTTCTTGATATAGAAGGCTTCCACAAGCTCACGTTCAGTCCTATCTCGGCTTTTCAATAGCACTTTGTAATCATATAGTCGAGGCTAGCAGGCTACACGCTTCTCTTTCGAGCAGGCCTGGCAGTGGTCTGGAAGATGTCCTCTCTTGTTTAAGGAATTCTTGTGTTGAAGCAGGCGCTCATTAAGACAACGTCCGGTTTGTCCAACGTACACCTTGCCGCATGTAAGCGGGAACTCATAGACTACTGCTTTCTTGCAGCCAACATGTGGCATTCGGTGTCTGATGGTGCACTCTTGTACTTTTTTTCTTCCAATGCGTGAACACATTTCAGCGAGTTTTTGCGGCGCTGAAAATACCACATCGACGCCATACTTATTGGCCACCTTCTTGAGGTTATGAGAAGTGTGGTGTACGTAAGGTACAACTTCTGGCCTTGCCTGCATTTTCTCTTGAGGTCGGTTGTTTTCCTTGCTGCCCTTCAGCTTTTTCAGCAAGGTCTGCGCCACGGAGAGAACCAGGGAAGCCGGGAAGCCTGCTTTCTGCAGCCTGGACACCTGGGAAGTATAGCTTGCGTGCATGGCATGGTGGCAAGACTTCTTTAGTGCGGAAGCTAAGCACTGGGAAGCGATAGCCCTCTTAACGGTCTTAGAATGGTTCGAATGGAAAGGCAACAAATCTTTCTTTGCGCGTGGACAGTACTGCCAGCAAATGTGTGAAGGGTGGAAGGTTAAGGTGAGATCTAAAAACTGTAATTTGTTATTACTGCTAGGCAGTTCGTGTGTGAAGGTGAGACCCATGCTATTCTGACCAAACGTACCTAAAACATCAGCTACTGCTTCGTCAAAAGTAAAATCGTTATCTGCCAAAAGGACCAGGCAATCGTCTACATATCTAAAAACGTGGACTATACAATCCGTGTCAAGTTCTTCACTCAAGGAGCGGTCAATCTCAAAAAGTACAAGAGTGCACCATCAGACACCGAATGCCACATGTTGGCTGCAAGAAAGCAGTAGTCTATGAGTTCCCGCTTACATGCGGCAAGGTGTACGTTGGACAAACCGGACGTTGTCTTAATGAGCGCCGGCTTCAACACAAGAATTCTTTAAACGAGAGGACATCTTCCAGACCACTGCCAAGCCTGCTCGAAAGAGAAGCGTGTAGCCTGCTAGCCTCGACTATATGATTGCAATGTGCTATTGAAAAGCCGAGATAGGACTGAACGTGAGCTTGTGGAAGCCTTCTATATCAAGAAGCGAGGTGATAGTTGTATTAGTGACACGTCAGTTGTTCTTCGCCACAGTGAAATGCTGTTTCTTGATGCGTATCTGTGAGAGGCGATTGTCTGCGATCAAGAGCATGGATAAGAGCAAAGGCTATTTAAACGTTCTTCCCTGAATAAATCCTGTTGAAAGTGCAGCGCTCCTCCTGTTCCCTTCCTCGTCCGTGTCCCCGTTTTGCGCTCTCATGTCTTTCACGAATATGCATCAACAAGCCCAGCTTCAAGTACTCCTTATCCATTAATACTGACTGGCAATATGGTGAGGCAGTCTACGACAAGCAATTACAGTGTGATTAGCCCCAAAATAATGTGCATAAAGGAAAGGTTCAGGTTGAGGCATAAATGTGTACAGGCATTTAGAGAACCCGTAAAGCACTCCAGGAAACTTAAGAGTTCAATGGAACGGATTTCGAAAACCCCTCTATATAGGACGGGAGGCCGGTATCCAAATGCATACAATATTTTAATGTGTGGAAGTATCAGACACTTTTTCTTGGGCTTCTAGTTCATGCTGTCAGCAATGGATGCTGGAGTGAAAGATGAGACAAACACACGAGAGTGGTTTCAGCTTATGTTTAGTTTATTACTTTCATTGGAGTTGTACATAGTGCTTGGTGAGAATACTAGAAAGGCATGTCCGATGGTTTGCACTGACAGGGCCACTCCTGTTAGAGAGTACATATAGGAATACGTAGCGTAATTGTAGCAACTGAGTTCCTAATGCCAGAGATATGTTGGAAACAACAAAGGCCAGTAGATTACTACAAAGTGTAAATATATCGCAGCAAGGAATATATTATCATAGTACAGTAATGTGGTGAAAATGGAAGCATGAAATTGGAATTTGGAAAATACTAAATAATAATATAGCAGTGAATCAATATAAGGTAGGACATACCAAAACATGCAAAGGATATTAAATCAACTACTAAATATTGATCCTACAAATTAATTTGTTAAGCATTAGTTTGCACAGCGATACGCTGACAAGGAAATAGAAGTGTAGGCACTCTCTTCAAGCCTAGGTGTTCAGTATGCATTTTCAATGCGCCATGCAAAATCAAGATAGTGTGGCATGTGATTTGATGCTGGATGGCAATGGATTCTGCGTTGATAACCTGAGGGGTGCATGAAACGAACATGGTGCTGCGACAACCCGCTCATTTGTGTGCTCCTGTTCTCCAGAAAGTGTCGTGAAATGATTCTTCCACAGTTATCAGATTTTTTCTGCAAATTTGTTTTCTAATAGTAGCAGCGTAGCTATGAAGTTTCTTTTCGATATTGGCGGTGTGTATCTGAAACCAACTTGAGATGCATTTCAAGTTATGTATTCGTGTTTATTTTTTTTTGCTTTCCAACTCCTTTAGCTTTGTCTCCTTTCACAAAAAATTCAGGGGGTACTTTGACGATCTAAAGTGCGCAAGGCAAAAGCCTTGCCACCGATAGGACGGCTGTAGGCACACATGGGGCGGCAATGGGGCCTTGGATTGGCTAGTTAATTAGTCATGACCCATGACTAACTAGCCATAATTGGTTAATGACAAACTAGCCATAACTAAGTTCACGAGTAGTTAATGACTAGTTAGTCATGACTAATTAGTTATGACCCATGACTAACTAGTCATGATTGGTTAATGACAAACTAGTCATGAGTAAGTTCATGACTAGTTAGTCATGACTGGTTAGTTGATGGCTAGTCATGATTAACCAGTCGTGACCAGTTAATGACTAGTCATGACTAACTAGTCATTATTTGTTCATGACTAACCAGTCATGACCTGGCATGACTAACTAGTCATGGCTGGCTAATGACTAGTTAGTCGTGTCTTGTGCCTAGTTACCACTTTCACTTCAGATGTAACGGACGGACGGACAGAGTCATGGCCGCGAGCATGAGCGCTTAAAGGCTTTTGCCTTAAAACGGCTTTCTCGTGCTCCTACAAAGCATGTGGAAAGTAAGACGGCTGTCCCAAGGAAAGGGTGCCAAATGTGACCGGGAGTTTGCTTGAGAAGCAGGTACCAGACAAGATCTGTACCATTGTTGCACATGGCGTGATCTTGCATTTATAGAGAAAACAAGACAAAGGTTTTACCCCTGCTCGCAGGGAAAAGTTGTATAAATAACATGTTTACGCAAAAGGCGTACTGGCGCTAAAAACGAAGACAACACACACAACAGGACAGGACTGGCGCCAGTCCTGTCCTGTTGTGTGTGTTGTCTTCGTTTTTAGCGCCAGTACGCCTTTTGCGTAAACATGTCATGCTACAACCAACTAGCTCAAATCAAAGTATTGTTGTATAAATAGGTGCATTTAGGCATTTTTGATGTCACTTATGTCATTTCTTTTTTTCCCCCTTACCATCCCAGCTGCCACCCCTCAGCAGCACAGGAGCATGAAGCTATCCGAACTCAGGGAGTCGTCACTGTCCGCTGGTGAGGCTGCACTCGCTTTGTTTGTTTGTTTGTTTTTAATGCTCCTATCTCCTAAAATTGGAGCCTTACCACAGTGATGAAGAATACTAAAGCAGAAACGAGATGGAAGCTAAAGCAAAGGTCTGCACTTGCACAAAGGGAAGGTTTGATTTGGTTTGCTTTATGCGGGTTTAACGTCTCACACTCACATTTTTTCAAAAGAAATCAGTTTTGCAGCAGTGCTTCAGAAGTGCACATTCGTCTTAACTAAAGGTTGCCAGAGTTTGAAAAAATGTGAACAAAGACATTGTAGTTGATGGTGATGATGGTGAGATAGACATCAAACAGAGTGCAAGTGTCTTAAGCTTCTTTATTGAAGCTACTTTCAATATTACTAAGATCAACTGGTCAAGTTGTGCTGTCTCCTCGTACCCCTTCTTATTTAATTGATGGACATAGCATTCCATGTACAACACCAATGTCAGGCATGATGAAAACGTATCCAATTTTTATGTATCACTAGCAGCAGCAACGTGGAGGCTAACAAAGAGGGTTCAGCTTAAGTTAAGGACAACGCAGCGAGCTATGGGAAAGAAAAATGACAGCTGTAACAGTAAGAGATCGGAAGAGGGCATAGTAGGTGAGGGAACAAACGCAGGTTAATGACATCCTAGTCGAAATCAAGAGGAAGAAATGGGCTTGGGCAGGGCATGTAGTGCAAAGGCAAGATAACCGCTGGTCCTTAAAGGGTAACGGAGTGGATTCCAAGAGAAGGCAAGGGTAGCAGGGGCGGCAGAAAATTAGGTGGGCGGGTGAGATTAAGAAGTTTGCGGGAGTACGGTGGCCAGGCCTGGCGAAGGACAGGGTTAATTGGAGAGACATGGGAGAAGCCTTCGCCCTGCAGTGGGCGTAGTCAGGCTGATGATGATGATGAGCAGCAGTTGAAAGATGCCAGTTTTATTTGCTCGGATTTTTATTTTGGCAGTGTTTTTGTCTCACCACTGATTGTCTTGCGCAGATGAAGACGACCGCAACGACAGTGCCAACGAGAGCCTGGCAACTGGTGCCGGTGACGTCTCGGTGCTCACGGCCGGCGACCGGTCCGACTGCATGCAGCTGAGTCCTTGCGCAAGCGGATTCGGACAGCACGAGCCACTATGACACCGGCCACGTCTTAGTCCGGGTAGACCAGTGCAGACCGTTGTCTCCTCTACATCTCAGTCTTAGCCACCACCGATCAAGCCATTAGACAAAGCGGCCAGCTTAGAAAAAGAGCCACTTTCAGTCTGCAATGGACTGCCGTTTCTTGTGCGGTGAAAGTCTCTAGCAGTGGTCAAGTTCTTTTCGTTTTTGTTTGAGGTCGTGATCGAACTTGCCGTGGCACTTTGCAGTTACACTGTGTCCACTGTGCTGCTGTGATGGATAAAGAAAAGGGGGAGCATGTCATGTCAGCACTGGAGGTGACAGCAATCTTTTTGTTGCTGAAGTCAGTATTACAGCGCCATCTAGTGGCGCACTGCAGTGACGTTTTCTTCAGTGTTGGGTGTTTGGTACCTCCCGGGTTCCTCTCCAGCAAATGCTGCAATGCGCACAAACTCTGAGCTTGGGAGACACCGTAGATGTAATGTAATGAGGGGAAACTGTGCATGCGGTGAATTGTCTCACTCCCTCGTCGTTTTTTGTCACTGAGCGCTTCGTGGCAAATCGACGGTTGAATCCAGAAGGGGAAAGAGCGGCATTGTTGGAGAGCGCTGCTTTTTTTTTGTCGTTCGTTTATACCCTTTTATCTTTTCTTTTTGTCTAGAAAATCGCTGCAAATCGGGGTGCTCACGACTGTTTTGCGTCGCTCGTCAGACTGGCGAGTTTGCATTGAGGCTGGGTGCCGCTTGCGAATTTTTAAGTTTTAAATTTAAGAAGAGCCCTATATTTTATATTTTTTACACTTTTAGGTATGCTCAAATGTTTATGAGTTTTCTACAAGTTTTATGCTATTTTAGGTTGCATGAGTCTACACATGTGCGGAACTGTCGCGTTGTATAATACCTCTACGCGCTCGTGCGACTACAGTCAAACCTGGCTTTTGTGCCAAATTTTTTAGACAACTTGCAGAAGGCATTTTTTTTTAGCGAATGAGCACTCTGGAGTAGCTTTTCGTTGCAGGCGCATATGCTGAGGTGTGCTGTGAACAAGCCATACTCATTGGTGGTATTTACTACCACACATTTCGTGTTCAGATTTTTCTTTTTGCTTTACGTGTCCATGGTGCATTTATTTTTGATACCAAGCTCCATCCCTTCTGTAATGGTTCTCTCTACGAGAGCATAGCTGATTGCAGAATAGGTGCAGATTGTTGGGCTCTTGCCTTGCAAAAACTGTGCACATGTTTCTCACCTTATCAGTCACACCTGCAAAACTTCAGAACCAACCAAGCTCTTGAAAAGGCATGACTTGCAACTACCAGTTTAGTGTTTCTCAGCATTTAAATTTCAACCTTGGAAATATGTGACTCTGCTGTGGCCTTTGCTATTAAAAATTTTGGTGTAATATAACTTCCTGATGTTCTTTTAGCAAGGTATTGTCTGGTCTATGTTAACCCTTTCAGGCGCTTTGTACACAATCGTGTACACAGCAAACTCACAGCTTTTTCTGAGAGACTGGTGCACCTAGCAGTGATTTCATTGCTTCAGCCGAACTGAGCACCCTTCTTGTCGCAAATAAGTTGGTTTTTCGTGCCATGTAGCGAACGCAGTAAATAATATTTCACTCAACAGTGAGCTAGGTAGCACTTTGTCCGCTGTTTTTGTGCAGGCGGATTTTGTCACAAGTGAAAACATTGATTGTGTTTGCTCAATTTCGAGCGTAATGTGCATCTCTGAAACGCAAAGTGATTCCAGGATCCCTAGGGTGCTTACCTGACACACGAGAACATTTCGATGTTATTTTTAACAAATCTGACATTTTGTACGAACTTGTGCACATCGTTGTAAAAACTTACCCGCTGGTCTTTCACGCTCAAAAACTAACAACTTCCCTTTCTTGAGGCCTTAATATACTACTTAGGTGAAAAAAATAACTGATTTCTATAAAACAAACAATGGCGCCTGTAAGGGTTAATGTCGTTATTTTCAGCACAGTCTATGGGCAAATCTTTGTAACTGATGAATCAGTTTAATGTGCTGCATTTATTTGCCATTTTGTTCAAAGGTCCGAGAGTAACTTGCAGATTTGCTGCACTTAAAGATCACAGAAATGTTTTGCGTTGTTTTCCAAGATGAGGCACTCAATGAATATCTTTTTAGGATTGTAGCATTTTTATTAAAGGTGTATAGACACCAAATTTTTGCTTGCATGTTTTCTTCTTTGTAATGATGCTTTAGACATTAGTGTGCATGGATCACTGCATGGTATATTTCTGTGACTGCTAAGTAAATATATATATTTCTCTGATGCTGTTTCGGTCTCAGTTTCAACAACCGAATCATAGCTGAAAAATCGAAGGTGTGTTTAGGTGGCGTGACATATGCAAAACACTGCAATATAATTGCTGACGCGTCGTTTTAATTTACAACACTTCAGCCGGCCTGCTTCAAGTAACGATGACTTATCGTTGTCTATATTCCAGTTTTTTTTATCCCTCAAGTGACCTAAACCCATCTTCTGGCGTCAAAGCGATCGTTCATTTGTTTAAACCAAAACAGAACTAGAGAAGAAATCTTATTAAGTATTATTTAGCCGTCATTGGCAAATACCACGTGGTGATCATTACAGGCAAGAAAACATACAACCAGATACAGTCAAACCTCGATATAACGAACATGGATATTACGAATTATTCGCTATATCGACCTCTTCGTAAACATTTTTGACTAATTCATGCAATTTCTACTTTATACATCGAACGCGGTTGGCCATGAAACGGGAATATCGAACTCCCCAGGGCCAAACTGTGCCCATTCGGATGGCAGGCGGCAGGCTTCGCCGCAATGCACAGCTGTCTAGTGGTGATGCGCGTCGACAGCGTCATGTAAGCAGCATCGGTGGTTGTAAACTTGCAGTAACAATCCTGCGCTCATGTCGGCTGTCGCGCAGGTGGTGAAAACGGCAACAGCTTTCGCTCTGACGTACCGCTTTCCACACGACACGGCTGTGATGCGGAGAAGCCACAGTAGCCGGCGCATAACCTGCGCTTGTGGTGCTGTGCGGGGCAGCCAACCTAACTGGTTCTCGGTTTTTTTGCGGTCTTCGCAATAGCCGCGAGCGTCTTCAAAAGGCCACCAAAACCTGGGGAAACACCTCTCCGTTTCTCTTGTAAGAATCGCCAGAATTGCTGTCCCTTCAGTGACTAAATTTTGCCGTTGCTGCGCGCGTTTCTGACGAAATTTCATATTACGAATTTCGGCTATAGCGAGCTGTTTTACGATTTTAAACTTGTTCGCTATAACGAGGTTTCACTTATAAGCCTTTACACTTATTTAAGGTATGAGGCCACTTTAAGAGTTCAGTACTCTTTAAAAAATTAACTTCTAAAATTTTGTTTCATCAAAAGACCAATTCAATGAACTGCAACAAATTGCTTCTAATTAACACCTATCGCGAAACCAAACCTAAAAGTTTTACATAAAAGTAATTAAGTACTTTTCGTGACATTGGTTATGCTTCAGGTTATTAATAATTATTTCTTATCAGCTACATCTGTAGTTAATTGCTAAACACCTCAAGTTTACTTCCGTTGCCAACACGAGCCCTAATGCCTACTCAGTTGATAATACTACCATTGAAACTGCAGCGTCGGTAAAATACCTCGGTGTAAATTTTAACTCTAATTTATCCTGGAGCACTCATATTGAACAAATCACTAACAAAGCCTTAAAAAAACTTGGTCTTCTTAAACGCCGACTGCACCAAGCCAACCAGGACACAAAACTACACGCATTCAACATGCTGATCAGGCCTGCGATAGAATACGCGTCGGTGATCTGGAACCCTCATCACGTCTATCTAATCAACATGCTGGAATCTATTCAAAACAAAGCTGCTCGTTTCATCAAGTTTCATCCTTTCCCGTTACTCTCGGTATCAAAATGTAACAGCACTAAAACTATCGCTCCATCTCTCGCCTCTGGTCATGCGCAGAAAATTCAGCCATTTATCCTTTTTCCATACTATCTACCACAGCAACACACCATTTTCAAGCTCTCATCTTCCCCCGGCACCGCACACATCGGCTCATGTAGATCACATGCAGAAGATTAAACCTATTTTCGCTCGGACAGAACGATACAGATACTCACCTTTGGTCTTGTCTATCGAAGAGTGGAATTCGCTTCCTTCGAGCATTGTGACTATCGCTGAAACATCATCATTTCAAACAGCTCTTTGGTCCTATTTAGAAAATTCTAACATATGTTGATGTGCGTTCCTTTTTTTTTCTTTTTTTTTTAATCACTGTGTGATTCACTTCTTATATTTGCTTTTGTTTGTTTTTTTTGGTTGCTCCAGTGTGTGTGTGTGTGTGCTGGCCGTAACGTTCCGCAAAATGTTAGATTCTGTGTTTAGTAACCTTCGAAGCCGGGATTTTTCTTGATTTTTTGAGGGGTTTGCTACATGTGTATTTTTTCAAATACCTCATATTAGCCTTTTTTTTTCCCTTCCTCTTATTAACTTGTACCTGCCTTCTTAACTTGTTTACATCTGTTTTCAGCGCTTTGTATTTTGTGTTGGATATCTGTTGTTTTCTTTGATGAATCCCCCCCTATGTAATGCCCGCATTTGGCCTTTAGGGTATTGAAATAAAAAAAAAATAGCCACAAAAGCAACTCAAAGCTTTTGGAACACATTGGATGGTTATGTCATCCTACCAACACTGAAGTTTGGCTTGTATGATGTCATGTGTCATTTAAACAATGGCAACACAGGATCGCTAGACGTATTGAAGCACATTAGGGTCATACCTGGTCTGTGCACACCATAGAGTTTCTTACTATTACCTAGAGGGAAAGCTGGCGGCGCTGCACTTCAGCCACCATGGACGCCCAAAGCATCATGGGGCGGTGAGCTACTTGTTGCGGAACTGCCGTAGTTTTTCGGGAACACGGAGTGGCACTACTAAGATGTTTCATTCCGAAAACGCTGTTCGTGTGTGCGCAGACGACTTTCGCGCGAACGCAGTGGGCAAAACCCATAGTAGTGAAACCGCGACGACACACGACGCCAATAAAAGGTTTCACTTTTCCGAAATGCCATTAAAAAACCTCTTATAGTATTTAAGCAACAACATCTTTTTTGAAAACATATTTACTTTTAAGAGTGCACCTGTTAATTACGAAATATTAGTTTTTATAGTGTTCACTACTTGGCCAATAGGAGAGCGAGTCGTCTCTTATTTTGGGCAAACTTTGCACTTAAATGCTTTTCTGCTCGTTTGTTGCAATCATTAGACAAGATATTGAATGTTAGGACGTTTGCAGTTATCGAACAGCTTTATTTTTCTATTATTTTTTGGCCAAAAAGTTGCAGTTCCGCAACAAGTAGCTCACCGCCCCATGATGCTTTGAGCGCCCATGGTGGCTGAAGTGGTCTCGAGGGGCCTCCATGCAAACTCCCATAGACGGCTTGCCAGCTTTCCCTCTAGGTAATAGTAAGAAACTCTATGGTGCACACTGAAAGCTTGCTTGGCAGGTGGCCAACAACGTATCTGCATATCTTGCTCTTTCATGACTGATGACCAAAACAAGATGAATGAAAAACGAGCTGTCATGCGAGCGAAATTAAGACTAAGGAGGAGCTGTGCTACAAATCTGAAGCATTTTAACTGTCCTGGATATTGTTTTATGGCATTTATATTTATTCCGAATCATATTTGTTCTTTTTCTCGAAAGTCACTTTTTGCTGTTCTTTCTCACACGAACAATCCCAACTTTATTTCCCTGAAAGATTTTTATTGAAACTTTGTACACTTGCGTCTTATATATCGAGCTGTGCAATGCACCTCAATAAAAGTCGTGCAATTTTTTTGTTATTGCTGCTTTTTTGAAAAGTTGTCTACATGAAAACTAGCAGAGTGGTTTGTTGGGCGAGTTGGTTTACCATATTGGGATGGGAATTTGGTTGTTCATTGTCAAGAGTGTGAATGTGTACCTTCCTATAACGAGACGAAGATAGTAAGCAGGAACCGTGACCAAACAGCGCGTGAAATGATTGAAGCCATGAGCATAGCGGACAGTGGGGTTGCGCGTGAGTAGCACGTCCCTTTCACTACTATCAAAGGAAAGGGCATTTTTGCAAAAGGGAAGGTAGGACTGGACATGTGACGAGACAGTTTGTCGATTTTTTATCATCCGGGTGTTACCATCTTCCATTTTTATCAGCTGCTCATGTGGATAAAGAGCAGTGTTTCCCGAATAAAAATTCAGTTGTAAGTCCAGCGCTGTGTGTGTGTGTCTCTATCTTTCAGTCCGTGTCTTTTAAGCGCAGGTATATTTCAATACATGAAAACCTTTGATTTTGGTCATTCCACTGTTACACAGTGACATTCGATGGTGTCGTCATCATTCTGGTTCACTGCACAGTTTGTCTCTTTATGTATACAGCCGCTAAAGCAATTTGCCTTGCAATGAACTGAGTTATGAGGGCTAGCATCAGATGTATATTTACCGTATTTTCCGGTGTATAAGACGCACCCTTGTATAAGACGCACCTGCCATATATGCAAGCTGTCACTGAAAAAGTTCGTATATAAGACGCACCCGTGTATAAGACGCACCCCAGTTTACCCAGTTAGGCTAGTGAGGCTTAATTAAACACGCTTGCGCGACTATCGCGAAATGCACCGTACCTGTGAGCAATTCTTCAGCAACGCTAAGTGATCGAAAAAGGCAACACTCACGCCATACCCGTCCACGTTTTAGCAAAAAAGAAAGAAAAAATGATACAGCTCCCCATATGTCCATAACAACATTTTATTTCTACTTGAAACCTTCGAAGTCTTCATCTTCAGATGCGCTATCAAAAGGTTCACCCATCTCTGGAAGCAACTCGGCTGAAACATGCACTACGTACACGGAGCAAAAAAAGTTCCAAAGGGTGACTAAAAAAGAACGCCGGCTTGTCTTGACAATGGCGAGAAGCGCGATTGTCACCATCTTTTGGCGCTTCTCATTACTTTTGCTTGGGGCCTCCGAAACAGCCGCGCGTTTGTGATCCCGGAAGTCGTCATCCCGCCGTTTCATGATAAAGATCACCTAGAATGTCGCGCACGGCGGTCCTGGTATTGAAGTATTAACCGTGTTACAACCGCGTTATTGGTAGTGATATTTTTTAGGTGAAAAAAGCTTGAGCATGAACCGGAGTAATCGATGAACTCGCAAAAAAGATGAAAAATTCGCATATAAGACGCACCCTTGTATAGGACGCACCAGCAAGATTTTCGAAAAAAAGCCGCGTCTTATACACCGGAAAATACGGTAGTACATTTTAAAATATACAAATAGATTGTTTTGCATCTGCTTTAACACCCTGATTGGGATGAAACAATGCGATTTTTAAGCTGGACCACTAATTTGCTGTGTACCTGCCATTAAAAACTTTTCCCATAAAGCGGCCTTATACCTTAAGTGGTTAAATTGAAATTCTCTACTTTTAGGTTAATGTAAAAAAATGCCTTTGAGGAAAGCCTGGAGCACCCCTTTTATGATGTGCTCAAAATTTGTGACACTGTTCAGCTAGTTTAACAACGCTTAGAGAGTCCCCATGATGTGCAAGGCATTGGCCGTCAGTGGCTGCAGTCAGGAGGAAACAAACAAAGGCAGTGCATTAACTGGAATTGCTGGGCATATTATGTGCAGTGTGACAGTATGCTCTTTATTGCTTTGTTGATTTGTCTGATATGTACTGGGTTAAAAAAAAAATGTAGAGTAGGGTATTTACTGTACACTATTTTTCCTTTAAGACCTTACCGTGTTCTCAGAATGGCTGCTAATTGCAGAATTTGGAAAGACTGTACAATAAAATTGCGTGCTGGAGTTGCATTTTTTTTGCACAGGTATTTAGCATAGGCTTTACATTGCTTTGAGGTTTAGCAGGGACAGCACTGTAAATGAACTTCCAAGAGTTCCTAGTGTTGTAGGGTGGTGTACCTCAAAGAAGTATAATGCAAGGTTTCAGTGCTAACAGTCCCTTAATAGGTTTATCTGCATCAGTTTTCTTGGTGTTTTCGGATTTTTGGAATTTCATTCGCAACATACAAAATCCTTTTTAAAGCAACTTCGATTAACACTGTACATTGGTGACGTTATACCTTTTACTCATGTTTGCCAACAAAGCAAAGCTTGCTGAATTTTGTGCAATGGCTGCTGAATGCTTTGCCACACACTCAAGTAGCCGGGCCAAAACTAATCTCCTTCAATGGCCTCTGCAAAGACCTTGTGTTCTGCTTGTGAAAATACTTGCTTGCCTCTGCTTCTGCCTCTGCACACTTTGGAGTGTTCATCGGCTGGACTGTAGATAGTGACTGTTTTATCACATTTTTATTTTGATTTTAGCATGTAATATCAGATTTTTGTGTGAATAAATTGTGAAGAACAATGTTATAACATTTTATTTTCTCGTCATATAGGACTACATCCTCGGGTGAATTATGTTATTCAGCACAGAGAAAAAATGATGAACCCAGTGGGCACCAACACTTCTTGGGATGTACTGAAGACGTTTGGAACGTCCCGCGGATGTCCGGTGCAGTTTCAGTGTCCATTAGGAAGAGCTCCTTACCAGGTGCAGCACATAAATCAAGCTGCTATGATCACAATTCTTAGCTCATTCTCGCTGCTCCTCGACATATGGCCAGCCTCCCCGTCCGCACAGGTGATGGCAAATGCACATTGCATGATGCGAAAGCTCGGAGATCATCCGATTATTGTTACTGACATGTGACGGGCTTGCCTGTCATCTGGGTGCCTGCTCTGTGCGGCCTCACTCTCTCTCTCTCTGTGTGCATTGCCCTTTCTTCAAATGCATGAAACATTAGAGGGCCCATGACGGCAAAACTCGACCGTCGAGTGAGACCACGCCGACAGGGAGAGAAGGAAAGAGCGAGGTTAAGAAAAGAGAACGAGAGACGGAGGAGGAAACTGATGTGCAAAGCCGGTCCGACAGTGGAGAGGAGAAGAGAGTGAGAAAAGAAAGGGCATTCGGGTGACGTCACCGAACCGGAAGTGAAGTCAGCAAACTGGAAGTGGTGCCAGATGCCACGATGGCCTCCTTGTTCTAAAACAATGCAGGCTGGGCATTGTTTAGGTGTCCACAGCGGGAGATAGTGCCACGTATGCTTCAGATGTGTCTAAACATGTCTGCCGCAGGCGTAGTGGACGTGCGTGTGAAGTGTGGCTGTTCGTGCATGGCAAAATGGATATGTAAAGGGTTGGGAAATAAATTAACACCACGTGTATCATGAAATCGGGTCATGCTCACGCATTCCTGGTGGATCGAACAGTCGATTGCCACAAAATTTTTGAGTGTGAAGAAGCAAGCACAATAACGCAAAAATTGTTGCCACTCATGTGACTGGTACAAACGTGAGGTGGGGACCTTGAAAACTGGATGGTTGGCTGGTGGAGAAATCAGCCAGGCAGCAGGGGAAACTCGCCTTACGTTCGCAGATTTCACTCCGCTGCCAAGATTTTCCAGGACTGAGCATAGGCACTCATTGCTGTTGCGAGGCCTGTGTATTGTGTCACAAGTCCCCTGCGTTCCTGTGGTTTCTTCCTGTGTGCCAGCATTTTCACGCTTGCCTGCCCATGGCAACGCCATTTGCGGAAACCGGACACAACTAGAGAATGAAGCGGAAATTGCAGCTCATTGGAGGCCCTCCAAGTAATGGTGCGAAATTATTGTTATCACATTGCAGACAACCGCCTTGCAACTGGTACTCACCAGGGATACATGCGATGCTAGCCGGGAAGTTTCCTGTTAAAGGACTGGACACCCCAAATATTTGTGTTCTTGCTTTCGCAACCATGTTAGGTCGATAATTTGGGCTTTTTGTTAGTGATAGTGTATTTCGGTTCGAAAAATCTAACTTTCTGGCTCCACAGAGAGTTAAATATTGGCTGTGAGTACATGCAGGTTGCTATGAGGGGCATGACAGTTATTCAATGAAGTTCGAAATGTTCTGCTGACTACTGAGAGATGGGGTGCTGTACAGATGTCACTGTCGCTTGAACCCAGGGAAGAACCAAATACTAGGGAGCATTTTTTGCCAACTATTAGCCATGAATAAAAATATATATGCGCATGTAAAAAAATTTGTCGGACGTTTACCCTGAGGTACAATGGAAAATTAAGCAGTCAATCACAACAGAAAAGAAAGAGATGTGTCGAAACCTGTACAGATTTTTTTGTTCACAATGAGCAGGGCCGGAGAGGTGGCGAATTTATATGCAAAGATCATGACAATGATCGGGCATAGATTGTTAGGATATGGGGCCTTCTGTCGTGTTTAAGTTGTCTATATGGTCTGGCTGAATAGGGATTCCAGCAGAAGGTGCGTCGTCAAGTCCCATTCGACTATGGTCAGTGACTGCTCCTTCATTTCATTTGATCACCATGCCTAACTAGACAGATTGCCGTTCAGCTGTCAACTACGTGAACTTATCATGAGGTGGTATGAATGGCAACAATAAGCAGTCGACAGAATGACGACTGCAGCGCCACTGGTAAAACGCGATATCTCATCTTCTGTGTGGCCGAACTGCGCATAAGACACGCACACAATAAGCAATACGCAACGGCAACTAGCGACGCCTGCTCGTGGGGCACTGAACGTCCGTGGCTTGGCGCGACTCTTTCGCTCCACTCTCTGGCAAGGATTCATCTTGGCTGCTGACCAGAGAATTATATTGTAGGAAACGAAAGGGTACAGTAACGGTCTCGCATCTCTGTGGACACCTCAACCGCACCGTGATTGAATGGGTGAAGGAGGAAGTGATCAAAGAATGAGGATTAGGCGCCATAGTGGGGGGCCTCGGAATAATTTCAACAACCTGGGTATCTTAGGGCATATACAGGTGGGGTGGGGTGGGGAAGACAGGCTACAAAGGTTGCTTTTGATGAGTTAAGCAAGGGGTAATCAAAACTAAACTTAACGCGCGGTCTGGCAACACTAAGGGAGCGCGAGCATAGGTACTCTTCATGTACCCTGGTACCCTGACGAGCACTTGTACCTGCACCAGCCGGTCTGCTTATTGTAAATTTTCGCTCTCCCGGTGTTGGATTTTTTAGAGCGGAAGCTCTACTCCTCTCATGCAAAACTTCAAGGTCATGTCGCTCCGAAGAATGACCTTCAAGCGGCGGAGGGGGTGTGTGGCTGTGACGTCATACCACATGACTCGGTGCAGGTGCGGCATGCAAAGACGGTGGCGTTCGCTCGCCTTCGCAACTGCGTTGGACTAAATGATTCAACGCCCACCTTGTAGTTGCGCTGACTCGCCGTTCATCTGATGAGATAATAAAAAGCGCGAAGTGTTGCTTGACGTTCGCAGGTAGCCATGGAGGAGACGCGCGCTGGAACCAGTGCTTCAGCTGTGTATCATAGACGGCTGATTGAGTCTGATTGTTCTTATGGTCAAGAACGTCGGCACGACACGTTGGGGAAGGACAGAGCGAGCAAACTTGCTGAGATTGACGGAAAAAAGAACAAGAGGCTCATCGAGCTTCCCGCTCGGTAAACTAGGTTCAGCCGGGCCGAATCCAAGCCAATTTTTGAAGTGAAAAGCTTCACTACGAGGGTCGGAGCCGAGCTTCGCGTGAGCCGGTGCACAGATTTGCCAGTTCTGCGCATGCGCGAAACCAAGTGACGTCACACGAGGCGCAGGTGGCCGCCGACTCCGTCGCCTCACCTTTCGCCGCAGCCGCGCGCTACTGCGCACGTACGCCGCCGCTACCGCTGCTACTCCTGCCACCGTTTGACCTTTCGATGCAGCCGCGCGCTATTTAAAAAGAAACTGCGTCGAGGCTGGGAATCGAACCAGGGCCTTGGCATTTGAAGCGGAGACGCTACCATTCCGCCACGAATGCTCAAGGGCTCAGCATGAATAAAGGCGCATCTAGTGAATGCATAGCTCTCATAAATGAAATTAAGGGACTAAAATATAAGAAAAATAAAAGAAACAATAAAAATACGAAAGAAAGAAAAGTGAAAAGAAACCTAAGAAAACGATAAAAATGGTAGGTAGGTAAAAACTTTATTGATGAACCAAGTAAGGGAAGGAAGTAGGGGAGGTTTGGCTGGCTTGGTTCGGTTGGTGGCCATCAGTCCATGACTTCTGGCGACCTTCTCCGCCCATTCCACCAGCCGCTTCTGTGAGGCCGGCTCTGAGCTAGAGACCGCGATCTCCCACCCTTCTAGGTCTGTGAGGTTCCAGCGAGATGGTAGTTGGAGTTCTCGGCATATGAAGAGATGTGTTCGAAGTTTGCTCTCGGAGCCCCACAAAGAGAGCATGTTTTCTTTGTGTCCTTGTCTTTTGCGTTGTTTTAGGAGAAATAAAAAATCGAGTGAAAAAACATGAGAACCTGAAAATTAAAAAAATACATTAAACAATAAAATAAACAAAATAAAAAATGAAACTAAAAGATATGAAACTAAAAAAAGCACCGAATAGTGTGAGAGGAAACGCTTTCGCCTTGCAGCACTTTAGAGAGCCAAAATGGCCTCTGAATTTTAACCGCTCCGATTTCCGTCTTTTCCGCCTCCGCACAGACAGTGTGTGGACGGCCGAACGCCTTCACCATTATCGTGGTGCTCCCAGTGCACTGTGCGCGAACTGCGACAGCCATGACGTCAAACCAAGCGTAACTGAAGCTTTTCGCTTGTATATCCAGGCTTAACCAAAGCTAAGCCACTGCCAATTTTTTTTGGTTCCTTGTACCCTCTTTGGAAAAAGTAACCGAGCAACAGCAGGTTTTTGCTTCTCAACCGTATTACTGAGCCCTTACGGCACCCCTAGAAACCGAAAGGTGTCAAGGTAAGCACAATAGGGCTCACCTTACTTAGCACAGATTCAGAGCTTAAAGGGTCAGTCTACTGAATTTTATCGACCATATTTTCTTTGCGGCAACCGATAGCTCTTTACTCAAATTACCGTTTAGCCAGCTGTGGTGCCAAGGAGTGCGGCAGAACATTTTAAAATAGAATTTATTGATGTGGGAACACATCTGTATGAGATGGTAGTCTCATCTGGCAACCATCTGGATTTTCGCCGCGCGGCGACAAACATGGCGGCGCCCATCGAAGCCGGACCTCTCGCTTCGGACTGAATTCTCGTTCTTGCTGCCTTTTTCAGTGCGTTCACTGGCCATAAATGGGGCGCCGGTCTTTCGCTTCGTCTCATCTCGCCTATAAGAAAACATATAAGAGACAAATTTGCTTTATTTTAATAATTAGAGTGACAATTCTGCGGCTCCTAGGCTTAAGTGGAGAGTCGGTTTGTTTACAGCAACGGTTCCCGTCCTGACAACTAGATGGCGCCACTATAGGCTGAGTTTATTTTTGCGTCTCTGCTAGCATACGCTGAACTAAAAGTGGGAATGTGCCTGCGTTTTGCGTGCGTGTAACTATAAATATTCATGTGATTTACAGAAAAAGCGAGCGGTACGCCTTCTACAGTTTACTAGAACAAAAAGTGCGTTTCTCTGACATTGGGGCATACAAATGATACGTAGTATATTCACTTATGCTTCTACAAAAAAAAAGACTACCACCTTCTTGAACAAAACGAACGTTTGGGGTCGCCACCATGCATTTTTACGCGACTTTTAACGCCGAAATAAAATATAAATTCCTGCCTAAACCGGGAGCAGTTACCTCGTTATTGATGTTACAAGGTGCCAACTACCAGAATATGCCATTATTTATACACTCATCTCGGTGAGTAGACTGACCCTTTAAGGGCTGCCATAATTAAGTGCTTCGCAACGTGGCCAAGAAACAAACCACCGCTGCCCGGTTACTCTTGGCAAAGATGGGCCCCGCCGCAGTGTCTCTGTGGTTGCGGCGCTCGGCTGCTGACACATAAGATGAGTGTTTGATCCCGGCCGCGGCGGCCGAATTTCTATGAAGGCGAAAGTCTAGAGGCCGTGTACTGTGCGATGTCAGTGCACATTAAAGAGCCCCAGGTGGTCGAAATTTCTGGAGCCCTTCACTACGGCGTCCCTCATAGCCTGAGTCGCTTTGAGACATTAAGCTCCAATAAACCAAACCAAACATTTATGGTTTATGGGGTTTAACGTCCCAGAGCGACTCAGGCTATGAGAGACGCCGTAGTGAAGGGCTCCGAGACGTGCTTGTGCGTGCGTGCTTGCGTGTGCGTGTGTGTGTGGGCGTGTGTGATGACGGACTGTCTGTCCGAGGCTCTCCAATTGATTTGCGCTGCATCATGCCATCACAGTGCCATAGTGGTGTACCAATTAAATAAACTTAATTGGATATGTTCTAACCAACCAGCTCAAGTTTGCACTACACCCGGCAAGCACCGTTCCTCCCTATGTGCGCTCAAAAAGTATGGAATGTACCAGTCCCAGTACAACATTTATCAAACGTTTCTTGACCGTAGAGGCAGGACATAGAAACACAAGCAAAAAGGCAGATCGAGCTCCCGCTAAAGGTGTAGAGACGTTTTTTCAGGCGTGTTAAGCGCCAACGAAAACGAATCATACTGTTTTGGTCCCAGAAAGGTAATTGCGTGTAACGTTACGGGACCAATGATTTTCAAAAATAAAAATCGACATCTTGCTCTCTTTTCTCTCTCCCTCGCGCCACAAGCTGCGGAAGGCTTTGCTCTTGTAAACTAAAGTGGCTGCTTGGGCTTGTTGGTCATTGATCATGGTTAAAGAATGCAGTGCAAAAAGACAAGGACGAACGAAGAATTGGACAGGACTGGCGCTGTACTGTACTCGTCGTTATGAGAGACCAAACGGCAGTTCCGTTCGAACAGCCGAAGGAGGCGGTTAATCCCGCCTCTCTCTCTCTGCGCTCGCGTTTCTGGCACGTGGGCCATAGAGTGCGTAGGCCGTCAGCTCTCTGCCGGAGGCAGACGGCGGCGGTGTGCCTTTTCATCGCGCCGCTAGAAGCGGCGGCGTGCCCGTCTTCCAGCGGTTCCCCTGCTGCCGCCCAACGTGAACATGGTGCTGCGGTCTCTGCAGGCATGAGCCGACTATCGGCAGTCCTTGCTGCGGCCGCTGTCTAGCAGAGGTGCAGTAATGGCCTTCCGTCGCTCGCCTCGCTGGACGGAAGCCATCTTGCACACTCTTTTTCGCGCAGCCCCCGGTCGTTCGCGCGCAAGCCCCAGCGCGCGGCAGCTTGCTGTGCTGTCGTGGATCACTGTGCTGTCGTGGACTTTGTAGCTGCGGATTCACAGCAGCTTTCCCGCGCACCTCGTGGTGCCTACACCATTCCTTTTGGAACTGATGCAATGGCGGCGCATCGCAAGTCTTTTGCATAGCTTCATGGCCCCACTGATGCGGCTCTTCGAGGCGATGTTCGGGACGCTGAGCTCCCCACTGGTGGCGCTGAACGCAGCGCCGACGGTGGAGGCGCCTCGCGGGCGCAGGGTGCCTTGCGTGCTCTACTCATACCCGCGATTTCTATGTGGCGCTTGTAGAGTGCCAGAATTCCTTGCGTTGCAGCGCCTACGAGAAACACCTTCTCGAAAATCTAGACTACGATATGGCTATGAGTAATAGTGAGCTATCATCATTAGCCTGACTACGCTTACTACAGGGCAAAGCCCTCCTCCATGTCTCTCCAATGATTAATTAAGGGTAGTGAGCTACAGAAACCTCTTAAGACACTTAGGAGCCAAACTTTAATACTCACGAGGTAACTACTAATGTCAGGTAACCAGCTTAAACGCTAACACGCCTTAGCTAGATGTTGGTATCCCCCACAGGCAACAATGCCAAAGAGCATTTTTCAATATTATTGCAGCTGCAGCCCCCATGACATCCAGGCATGACATCCAGGATAAGGAGTGACAATGAATGGACGGTGCCATTTGCTAAGAAGACGAAGGGGTAGCACATTGCCGTGGAGGCTCTCGTGCGTTCTCGTTTTCGAAGCCGAGCTAGGCTTCGTTCCCCCGGCTTATTCCCACATGTTGTGGCCTCGGAGCTCGCCGCCATTGGATTGGAAAACGTTTATTGTCAGCACTGAGCCCTAGTGGGTATTATACTAGGTGGCTTCGAGCCCATGGCTCTTGGCGACCTTGTGAGCCCACTCAGTGGCCCGGACTTGCGTCAACGGGTCTGAGCTGGCCAGTATAGCCTCCCACCGCTCTAGAGAAGGGACTGGTAGTAGGTCCGCCGGTGGCGGCGCCTTTTTGCAGCTCCATAAAATGTGGTCATATCCGGCTATCTCGCCGCATTGTTTGCAAGTAGCGTTGTATTGTGTTGGATACATGTGTGCTAGTCTCGACGGGCTAAAGAAGGCTCGCGTCTGGAGCCGACGCCACGTTACCTCCTGGCTTTTGTCGAGCTTTTTGTCTGGTGGCGGATAGATCCTCCTTTCCAGTTTAAACTGATTGGTGTATTCGTGAAATGATATGAATGCATCTCTCGTGAAATTTGGGGACTCGACCCGGCTCACTGCTCGGCTGACATAACCTCGAGCTATACTGTGAGCCAACTCGTTTCCCCTGTTCCCCGAGTGTGCCGGCACCCATATTAGTTCCACCTCTCTTTGGTCCCAGTCTTTATGTCTTAATATTCGTTCTGCCTCCTGGGAGATCATACCCCGCGCAAAATTGTTGATAGCCACCTTGGAGTCGCTAATTATGGTGACTGCTTTGGTGCTGGCCATTGCCATGGCGATAGCCGCCTCCTCCGCTGTCCCTGAGTTTTTTGTTTTGACCGAACCGGCCGTTAATGTTTCACCCGAGTCGTTCACGGCCACGACCACAAAGGAGTCGCCTCCTTCGTATTCCGCCGCGTCTACATAGGTTGTGTGTTCCGAGCCTTCGAGCTTGGCTTCAAGGGCCTTTGCTCTGGCTCTCCTCCTGCCTTCGTGAAAAGCAGGGTGCATGTTTTTTGGAAGTGGTTTAATAGTGAGTAATTTTCTAACTTTGGTCTGTAATTTTGCCTGCGCGTTTCTTTCCGGAATTTTATCATGTAATCCTAGGTTGCTCAGGATCTTTCTGCCCGGGGGTGAGGTCGCAAGCCTCCTTAATTGCGCAAATATATGTGCCTCGCATAGTTCCGTGGTGGTGTTGTAGATCCCCAGTTTAAGAAGTCTTTCCGTAGGAGTGCAGTGGGGCAGCCCCAATGCTGCTTTATATGCCTGCCTTATGATCCCATCTATTTTGTTCTGTTCCGCCAGCCCTAGCTTGAGGTAGGGAACGGCGTAAACTATTCTGCTTATCACGAAAGCCTGAACCATTCGGCAGAGATCTTTCTCTTTGACTCCCCGTCTTTTGTTAGCTATTCGCCTTATGAGCCTGGTTGTCATGTTAATTGTGGACTTAAGCCTGTTTATTGTCTCTGTGTTCTTTCTATTGTCCTGTATTATAAGTCCTAGGACCCTGATTTTGTCAACTCTGGCTACCGGAGTCTCATTTACCAGTACGTGAATGTCTCCTGCGTTGGTATCGCGTTTGCTAGCCCCCCGGATCACCAGAAGTTCGGATTTGCTTGGCGAGCATTTTAGTCCTGCCCATTCTGCGTATTCCTGGACAATATCGATCGCGTGTTGGAGATTTTGTTCTATTTCCCCATCGTTTCCTGTATGCGTCCATATTGTTATGTCATCCGCATATAGCGTATGGTTTATACCTTCGACAGTCTTCAATAGCGGCGGTAGGTTCTTCAACGCCAGGTTGAATAAGAAAGGAGAGAGCACTGAGCCCTGTGGAGTTCCCCTATCTCCCAGCTTAATAGTTTCTGATTGGATATCTCCTAGATTTATTTCTGCGGTTCTGCCGGTTAGAAAGTCCCTTACGTAATCGTAGGTCCGCTTTCCAGGGGTAATCTCCGCCAGATTAGTTAGTATGACCTCGTGTTTGACGTTATCGAAGGCTTTATGTAGGTCTAGGCCCAGTATAGTTTTGGCGCCCCCTTTGTTGGGCGGGTCTATGATGTCTGCTTTGAGCTGGAGCATGACGTCCTGCGTGGACAACTTGCTCCTGAAGCCTAGCATCGTTTCAGGGAATACCTCCCTTTCCTCTGCGTATTCCTGGAGTCTGTTTAATATGACATGTTCCATCAGCTTCCCCAGGCAGGACGTTAGCGATATCGGCCTGAGGTTGCCCACTTCAAGTTTCTTCCCGGGTTTTGGAATAAAGATTACTTTGGCATGTTTCCATTGTGAAGGTAGACTACCTCGTTTCCATATCTCATTTAGGTAATCTGTGACTGCCGTGACCGAGACTAGATCTAGGTTCCTTAGCATTTTGTTGGTTACCCCATCTGCCCCCGCTGCCGACGTGGTTCTTAGTTGACTCATTGCTCTCCATACCTCCGCTATCGAGATGTCCTCATCTAGCTGTGTGTTCTCTGCTCCTTGGTAAGCTGGAGATGAACCCCCTTTGTCTGTGTTAAGGTACCTGCTCTTCAGTTCCTCTATTAGGTCCGCGGCTGTTCCCTGGTATTTGTGAATCAATCGTTTAAGCTGCCCTTGTGCCGCCGACTTTGTTTGTCCTGGGTCTAGTAAGTGGCGAAGAAGATGCCACGTGTTCTTGCACCCTAGCTTTCCATTCATTTCATCGCAAATTTGTCCCCAGTGTTGACGCTGAAGCTCGTTTGTGTAGTCTTCTATCTGTTTTTCGAGTGTCGATATTCTCTTCTTTAGCCTTCTATTGTGTTTCTGTTTTTTCCACCTCTTCAAGAGGCTCTCGTGGGCTTCCCACATGTGGGCTAGCCTCGAGTCTGTGATGTCATGTTCGGTGGTTGGGGTCTGTCTAGTGTGACTGTTTACGTCTTTTTTGAGTGTCTCAACCCATTGATTTAGATCCGATATCTCCCTCGGAGCGGTTCTGTCCCGGACTTTTCGGAGGGTGTCCCAGTCTGTCAGCTTCGTTTCGCGCAGCTTCCCCTTCATCGGCCTGGTTTGTGTTTCAATCTCTATGATGTAGTGATCGCTACCCAAGGTGTGTCCTGTGTTTGACCATCGTTCACCCTCGAGGTCTTTGCCTAGCGTCAAGTCTGGGGACGTGTCTACGCTGACGCTATTGCCTATCCTCGTGGGGTCTTGCGGGTTGTTTAGTAGCGTGAGCCTTAAGTTTTGGATTTCTGTCCATAGTTTGTTTCCCTTAGGGGAGGCCGTTCGATATCCCCATGCCGGATGCGGGGCGTTGAAGTCCCCCGTGATTACTAATCCCTTCTTATAAGATAGTCTAATGGCTTTACGTAATAGGTCCGCCAGCCCTGTGCCCCGGTTTTTCGGTGAGTTGTATATATTCAGAATAAAGAGACTGTTGTCCCCCTTTCTGTTTGGGATTATTTCTAACATCACGTAGTCCTCGCTTGTGTTTTCGAGTGCGTGTTGTGTTGCCGTTAGATTTCTATGCACTAGCGTGGCCGTGAACGACTTGGGTTTGTGCTCTTTTTGCACTTCTAGCGGGGTGTACGCGGCGTAGCCATTTAATTTGACCATGCCGCTTGCCTCCTGCAGCGTGATTACGTCCGGTGTGGTTATGTTTTTTTGAATGTGTGCCTGCAGGTTCCATCTTTTGGACTGGAAGCCTCTGCAGTTCCACTGCCAGATTCTAATTTGTTGGCTAGGGGCCATGATGTCCTATAGAGGCTGCTGCTGCGGTTGCAGCGAGGGGAGGGTGTTGCCGGCAACAGGGGGAAGCCTGGCTTCTATGTTTGCTAGTTGTTCCAGAATTTGCTGGAAGCAACCCATGGTTCGTTCCCTGAACGTGACGAATTCCGCCGTCAGATTGTCAGCACGTTCGGCTATTTTGTCTACCCTAGCGGTAAGGGCATCAATTCTAGCGTCTTGAGCGTCAACCCGCTTCAATAGTGTGTTCATGTCCGGCCTAACGTTCATGTGGGTTTTAGCCGATGCGTCCTCGTTAGGACTTTCTGCCGCCTTTTTGGGAGTACTGTCGTCTGTGTTTTCCTCTCTGGGTAGAGGTCTTTTCAAGGGGACTCTGGTGTCTGTATCCATTGCGTTTTGAATGTCTCCCCCTTCATATGTGTCACGCGGGAGCGCCTGACTCGCGTTTTGTGATTGTTGCAAAGGAGGTTTTTCGACCACCTTCGGCTGTTTTGTGTTAGCGTGAATGAGTTTCCTCAGCTCCGCCATTTCCTTCTTTAAGGTGTCTAGCTCTCTGTCCCTCTTAGTGAGCTGCTCTACCAGTTCCTTCTCCCGAGCGGTTTCCCAAGAAGAGGCCTTATCTGGCCAGCTCACCTTTTTGCCCGCGTCTCTGTCCTTGCTTGAGCCTCTTCCTCTGCTCGAGCTGCTCTCTCTGTCAGGACCCGAGCTGGCGCCTCCGGTCCCCGGTAATGGTGGGAAGGAGCTCGATCTGCTTCTCCCCCGGTGGCCTTGGCGGGTGCCGCTGTGGTCCCTGGTCTTCGGTCTTGGTTGGTGTCCGGAGCCAAGTTGCCCCAGGTCGTTCTTGGCTTTAAAAGGTGCTTTCTTTGCCAGCCGATACTTGCAATTCCGGCTGCCGGTGTTGTGTGGCCCCCCGCATACGATGCATTCGGGCTTGCATGTCGGCAGTTCTCCCTCCGGTGGGTCTGGATGGTCTTCGCCGCATCTGCGGCAACGCTTTACCCATGGCTTATAGCACACATCCGTCCTGTGTCCCGTCTTCCTGCAGTTGTAGCAGGTCTCTACCCGCTCTCGGTACGTGTAGACGATGAACACTGATCCCCAGGATTGATCACGTAGTGTGGTACCAGTGAAAGCCCCACGGCCGCATATGAAGATCCGGAGATCCTGGCAGACAGCAAGAACTCGTGTTCCGAGAATGACCTCACACGCTTTGTGCATGGGATCGTGAGTACCAACTCTTCGTCCAAGCGCAGCTTAGGCAAAGTATTTTTTTCGGGCGAGTTGAAACGGCGATACTTGCATGGACGGTGCAGGTACCCGCTACCCTTGGCGTTGGAGAGTCGAATGCTTGCTACGCGGGATTCGCAGCGAACGCTCCTGCGCCGCACACGAGCTCAAAGGATGCTGGCTAATTGAAGATATAGCCTCGTGGAACAAGGCGTTGAAGACGACGAGGCTTGAGTTGACAGAGTTTGAACCGGGCAAGCTCTGCCTGCACTCTTACGACGACCGAGTTGACCAGTGGGCGAGACACCATCGCTCGGGCAATGAAGACGATGGCGCCTGCCTCATCGCCTGGCTTCCTAGACAACACCCCTGCATCCGCGAGGTCCGTGTGCACGACCGAGCTCACATTCACCGGCTCTCCTTCATCTCATCTGCCATCGTTGGACCGGGGAATAACCTGCAAAGCGTTGTGCTTCATGCAAGCTTTAGCTTTCTACCTGATTGCAGATTTCTCCAAGCCTTTGGCCCTCCGAAGTGCCTGCGTGAGCTTGACCTCACCAACATTTAGGTCAGCGACGCCCTGGCGCCCAAAGTGGCTGATGTGCTGAGGGGAAACTGGCAGACTCTCTGCAGCGTCTAGCTGATAGGCAATCATCTGTCTCGAGAATCTGCAAGCACTCTGCTCCTTGCCCTAGTCGCATGTGAACGGCTGGAGAACCTGGCCCTCCAGGACAGCAGAGAGTCCTCAGCCTGCGACGCCATTGCAGGGGCCATTCAAAAGCAGCAGGTTTCTGCAGAAGCCCTCCTTGGTGGGTCTATGCGAAGCAGGTATCAGCTGCGAGCACTTAAATGGGCGGGGTTGTCTTTACTGTTTGACAAGTCTGTTTGGTGCGTTAGAAGGCATTCTATCACTTCAGCCCCTGGCTCTCGAAAAGACAATTAGTGACCCAGTGCAAGAGGCATTGGCAACATTCTTGATTGGGCATCACTCACTTGAAACACTGTCGTTACTAAACTGCAGCGTTGACACCAGAGGTGCTACATGTATTGCGGAGGCATTTTCTGCGAACTGCACTTTGGAGTACCTCAATTTGCACAACTGTGCCCTTAAGCAGGAACTGTCAGCAAGTTGTGCGCGGCAGTTCCTTTTAACACTAACTTGAGTAGCCTCGTTCTGCCGCAGACCAGCAGCACATCGCGAATATTACAGGAGAAAAATTCCACTCTTGAGCTGCTTACTCTGGAGTGTCCTGGCCGCGTCCAACTTTGCCTGATTGTAGAGCAGCCTTCTTTGGTGTCTGAAACCCTGGCACTAGCCCTCGGATGCGCTGCAAAGGCGAAGATCTGCCACCGGGGGTTTGTAGGTACCGTCCTATGCTCCGTATATGCCTCGTTGGCCTTGAATCACTCACTGCGCTCACTACACGTCGAATACGATGGCGGCGCCGCTGGCAATGATGGCACAACACAAGGAGATCTCACCACTGCGCTCTGTTCGGCACTCGAGGCATGTGGATGCCTACGGAGCTTTCAATTAGACGTGCACAGGGCTTTCAATCAGAGAGAGGAAGCGGCCCCACTAATGGCCAAGATCTTTGGTGCCCTGATATGCAATCCACGCCTAAGGAAATTTACGCTGCTAACTTCTAGACTGACCTTGAAGACTGCTGAGTTGCTGTCGGTACTGATTGGCCAATTCAAGAGAAGCTTGGTTGAGCTGCACATCGAGAGCACTGGCAACATGTGTGACGTGGTTCTTGTGCTTCAAGAGATGATCACCAGGAATGTCTTTCTGTCGAAGGTTAGTTTAAGGTGCTCTGCCTGCATAGACGTACTGTGGAATTGTGCAAGCCTCGACGATGCTGAAGAGCAGAACCGGGGCCTCTTCAACAAGGCAGTGGCATTCGTGATCAGCCCTGACGCAAGGCCTGCTGCTTCTGCCAAAGGTCCCTGGGCAACTGCCTTTGACGAACTGTGCAGCACCGCATCGCTGCTGGAACACCTAGTGACGTTGTCTGGAAAATCCGAGCTTCAGGTGTCCACGGACTTGAAGAAGGCACGGTGCCATCTGCATGACAACTACCTGATCTATGCAGGTGTTGTGCGCGCGACTGTTCTCTGCGAGGCTGGCGATGGCAGCACACAGTTTGATGCACTTAATGTTGACTGCTCCATAGCGCAGTACCTGAAACTGAGTGAGGTGGCTTGATGACCGATTGCAAGGACATTGACCACTGTGGTCTTGTTTGTTGTGCGTGTGTATGTGTCTTTTGTTTGCATGTGCGTTCTGGGCATCCAACGCATTTACGTACTTGTTTCGATGGCTTTTTTTTCGTTCCGTCGGCCAGGACGGTCACCAGTGGTCAACGTCAGCTTCAAACAAAACCTCATTCCCCGGCTGAAATTCTTCCGAGGCTTGAGTGTCCAAGGGCGTCATAATGGCTTGACTGGACTACATAGCATACGACGTTTGTCGCTTCTTTGCGCTCGCCAACTGCTCGCGAAGATGATCCAGCTGTCGCTTCGAAGGCGATCAGTTGTTTGTGGAGCCGTGTGAAGTTGCCCCACTGACCTAATTTCAACTGCGATGATGATGTCCTCAGGCTTAATAGCACATACCCATGGCGGGGGATTTTCAACTTCTTCTTCTCCATATGAAAATGGCACATACCCACGCGGGGGGATTGGCCAAGGCATGGTGGTGAATGCCAAGGAGGTATATGTGCGGGGAAAAAAAACTAAGTACTTCTGACCCCTTCTTCCTCCTCTTCTTCAACTTGGGTGGTCAACTTCTTTTTATCGTGGCTCATGTCGCGCGCATCCTGATGGTTTTTTAACGCGACAGCGTTAGGGGCCCCGTGTCGCAGAAAAGCCGGTGTCGTCGTCGGCGGCGCTGGCCCTGAGCGAAAAATCCCAGAGGCATTAATTAATAAAACTCTTCGTGTCGTAGCTTGGATTAGTCTACAAGGTTTTAATTGATCTAGTGCACTGACTACCAGGACGTGCAGGCTTTCGCCGGAACAGAAATGCGGATACCGCGTTCGCCGGGTGCCTCTGCAAGTTTGTAAGCATAGTGGAGGAGAGGGGGGAGGTGATGCAAGCACACAGCCGGACAAACTTAACACCCTGCTGCTTCAACCAGTTGCTTTCACACACTCGCGCCCCTGCGCCACGATGTAAAAACGCGTGAGTGTCCGGCCATGTTTTAATTTCTACTTCCACTGCTCATCTGCATCCTTGCACTCCACGGTCGCGTGTGTTGCCTCACAACCCGCATATCCCTTACTCTGAGGTTGTGGTTAAAAAAAGAAAAATTACCGACGATTACGTTACTTCCTAATGCGAAATTTGAGCGCAGCAAATAAGCTGTTTCACCTTTTCGATAGATTGAGGCAAAGAAATCGAGCAAGAATTTTTTTTTTAGCAGACGGAGGACTTCCATCGGTCGTCTCGCTCATGGCTCAGAAAGAACTGGCAGATAATCTCGCAGTGGCGAACGGCAGCGGCAATTTCGGCTCGGGCGGTGCACATATACAGATCCGCCGCCACCGATCTGGCTCTCTGATTGCCACCGCACAGGGCGAACGGCAGCGGCAATTTCGGCTCGGGCGGTGCACATATACAGATCCGCCGCCACCAATCTGGCTCTCTGATTGGCACCGCACAGGGGTTGCATTGGAGGAGGAGCGAAGAAAGGAATTAAGTTCGAGCCGGCGCTTTGACAACCGGAGACTCGCAGGAAGAGAGGGGAGGGGGGCGGCGTGTACACCCAGCGGCAAACGATGGGGGCAGAAGCGCGCGCAGCAAGCGGACAACACGATAAAGGGAGGAGGGAAGAGATGGCAGCGACTGACTGATGCCGCTGACGCCGATAGTGAGTCAACCCCAGCTGCGGATGAAAGGGGGGCGGAGCTGGTTACGAGGCCGACGACGACGACAACGCCGACGACGACGCGAAACCCAGGAACGGACGCCAAAGAGCTGCGCTCTAAAATTGACTGTGGTTTAGCTCTGCTTAAACCTGGAGGATAGCGCGTAGCCATTTATTGGTGCGTGAGCTACATTGCCCACAGCCCCGCCGTTTCGCGTGCTCTTGCACGACCATACTGGGAATGCGCGAGGAGCACGTGACGTCACTACGCACAGCTGTCGTTCCTCTCCGCGCGCTCTCGCCTTCCTTTCCTTAAAATGATCGGAGTGTAAAACGTTGACAACGCCAGCGCCAATGAACACAAGGAACGCCGACGGCCTATGGCTTCAGCGCCGCGTTTCTGGCACAACCTTGTCAATGCCTGCAGCCCGCATCTCTCTCTCTCTCTCTCATCACCCCCCCCCCCCCCCCCGTACCTATAAGCACG